>NC_045628.1:39759924-40062954 GCF_009829155.1 Mustela erminea | reverse complement strand
TGGAAAAATCACCAAGTTTGTACCTTAATATGAGGAAATTCATTTAAGGAACATGAGAATTTTTTTTTCTAATTAGATAAGTATTTTAGTATAGCAATTTTTGTGTTAATTTTCTCTTCTATGTTTATGTCTTTTAGAAGTGTTTGCCAATTTTCTTTTCACATATTTCTGCAGTTATACAAAAAGATCAAGGTAAGGTCATCACCTATCTAATTCAATTTTGGGTTTAATGATTTAATTGTAAAATATTATAATTTTTTTCTGTTTATATTTATTCATTTCAATTCTGTTAATAACCCCAGCCTAAGGTATTATTCTTGTGTTGAAACTGATCAACACTGACCATATATCCCTTGCCTACTCATTCATATGTTCCATACTTTATAAACTAAAACGTTACACAACATAGAATTGTTTTTTGCACAAATTCTTCTCCCTGCACATAGAAGTGGTCATTTTTTCCCACTCATAACATTTTCACAATAGTTTTTAATATTTTTGGAATAAAAATATAAAATCATATTAAAAATATTCTTTGCTGCTCCCATAGTATGCCAGAATCCAAGGGCAAACTATTATGCTTTTTGGTCCAAGATGAGGCACTTATTAGATCCCCACTGAATGTTTTAAGAATGAGAGTACTAAAAAATAAACGAATGAATTCTGGTTAATTTTAATTGGACAATTCTTCCCACTTGGACTTCTATTTTAAGTTGTTCACTGTGACCATTCATATTTACATTTAAATATTTTTTAAGATTTTATTTATTCATTTGAGAGAGAAAGAGACAGAAAGAGCACAAGCCCTGGGAGAGGCTGAAGGGGAGGGGGGCAGGCTCTCTGCTTAGCAATCCCAGGACCTGGAAATCATGACCTGAGCTGCAGGCAGAGGCTTAACCATCTGAGCCACTCAGGTCCCCTCCACATTTGCATTTTTAGAGCAAAAAAGAAAGCACAGGATGCTAAAGGATAGTTTCTCTTCACTTATAATATTTAATTTCTAATATTGTTTCACTACAAAAATAGAATATCCCAAACTAGGAAAGTAATATTTTACCTTTTTACTTATTATTCATCTTAAGTGAAAATTCCAGTCAGTATAATGCCCTATGTTAAATTTTCATATGCTTAAAAAAAAAAAAAGGAAAGAAAACAAAGACTACTTTCACTGTTATTTTAGTCTAAAGATAAGACACTCAGCTCGGAGTCCATGTAGAAACATCAGAGAGGTCTACAGAGGCTATAAAATTGTATGAAGGACGTTGATACTATATATCTATATCCATTTTTCTGTATTGAGGGTTCACTGATCTTCAAATATCTCATAGAAATCTTGTAACAAAGAGTTTAGAACTCTTTTAGAAAATATGATTGAAAGTTTATAAAGAACACATTCTAATATATTTGAATAATCTGAAAACAAAAATAAAATGCTTTCTTTCTGACAGTTAAATACTTTTAAAAAGAAAAATTTAATAAAATTATCCAGAAAAATCAAAACAAAAATTTAAAAACCCACATTTTGGTAATAAAGAACTATATAAATCTAGAGATCAATGACCTCTATCGAATTTCCTCTTGGTTTAGTTTTATGTTACTAAAACCCAACTCTGAGTCTCAGATCCTCTATAATAAGATGGCAGCATCCCAATTCTTGCATTTTCTCAGCTTGCTAAACTGTTAAAAATATGTTATAGCCTATTCAGTTTGGAATTTTTTTTCCTTTTTTTCTTCCAACTATCACAACCTAATTTCATCTTGTATAGTTTGAATAATAAAAAAATTGGAAGAAATCCTTCACTTTAGCTATGGAATATGTTCTTATAATTTGCTTATGTTTGACCAAAAAAAAGTACATATATTTAAGTTATACACTTTGATATCTTATGTATACATTGTGAAATAATCACACAAACTAATTAATTAACATATCTATCACTTCCCATAGTGATCCTTTGTGCATGTGTGGTGAGAACAGTTCAGATCTTACCAAATTTCGACTATACAATACATTTTATTAATTATAGTCTCCATGGTTTACATTTGATGTCTATAGCTTGTTTTAAACCTGAAGGTCTATAACCTTTAATCATATCTCCCCCTTTCCTCCACTCCCAAACTCTGGTAACCACCATTCTACTCTCTGTTACTAGGAATTTGAACTATTTCTGTTTAATTACACATGTAAGTAAAACCATGGGATATTTGTCTTTGTGTAACTAACTTGTTTCACTTAGCATACTGTACTCCAAGTTCATCCATGTTGTCATTAATGGCAGTATTTCCCTCTTTTTGAAGGCTCAGCAATATTCTCTTATGTGTGTATAAATGGATAAAGAAAATATGACCTACATCATTCATCTGTAGATAGATACCTGGGCAATTTCCACTTCTTGATCATTGTGAAACATGTTGCAAATGAACTAGGGGGTACAGACATCTCTTTGAGATAGTGTGTATCTACCCAGAAATGGGATTACTGGATGGTATGGTAGTTCTATTTTTAATTTCTTGAAGAACCTCCATGCTGTTTTACATAGTAGCTGTACTAATTTACATTCTCGCCAGCAGTGCACAAGTGTTCCCTTTCCTTTATAATTCATATCAAAAACTTCTATCTTTTGATTTTTTTTTTTTTAATAATACCCATCCCTACAGGTGCGAGGTGATATATCACTGTGGTTTTGAGTTGCATTTCCTTGATGATGAGCAATGTTGAGTACATTTTCATATCCCTACTGGCCATTTGTATATCTTCTTTGGAAAAATGTCTGTTTAGGCCCTTTACCCATTTTTTAAATGAATTATTTGGGGGGTTTTGCTGTTGAGGTTTAGGAGCTCCTTATACATTTTAAATATGAACCCTTTATCAGATAGATGGCTTGTAAGTATTATTTAACATTCCGTGGATTGCCTCTTCTTTTTGTCAATTGTTTCCATTGCTGTGCAGAAGCTTCTTAGATTAATGTAACCCTGCTTATGCCTTCAATGTCATTCCGAAAATTCCTTGCCAAAGCCAATGTTAAGGCAACTTTTCCCCTATGTTTTTTCTACGAGTTTCGTTGGGTTCAGGTCTAATATTTAAGTCTTTAATCCTTAAAAAAAAAAAAAGAGAGAGAGAAAGAGAGAGAGTTTATTTCTTTATTAGAGAGGGAGAGCTGAAGTAAGGGGAGCAGCAGGCCGAGGGAGAGTGAGAAGCAGGCTCCCCACTGAGCCTGACTGGGGCTTGATCCCAGGACCCTGGGATCATGACCTCAGCCTAAGGTAGATGCTTAACTGGTGCCTTCTTTAATCTTTTATGAGTTTATTTGTGTATACAGTGAAAGATAAGATTCAATTTCATTCTTTTGTATGTGTCTGGTCAGTTTCCCAACATCATTTGTTAGACTTCTGGAATATGTTAAGTACAGAGAAAACTGAAAAAAAAAATTTTAACAGACACTTGTGCATTACCATCAACTTTGACAAATCTTATCATTTTGCTGTATTTGATTGGGATATTACTTAAAGAAATTAAAGATAATAACTGTTTACCCCTTCGTCATTCTATTTCTTCTCACTTTTCCCTGAAGTAATCACTATCCTAAATTTAGTGATTGTTAGCTTATGTTTATTTTTTATGTGTTTTATGTTTATGTGTTTTATGTTTTATGTTTATTACATACTCATAAACAAAAGCAATTATTTTACATCTTTTTATACTTTATATGACTGTTATCATACTGTGTGAATGTTTCTTGAGTTTCCCCTCTCCAAAAAAGTTTGTTATTCTGATATTTATCCTCATTAATATGTAAGGCATCAATATGTCCATTTTTAGCGCTATATGGTATTGCATTAAATGTGTCTGCCTTCTGTTGACAACCCAAAAATCCAGCATTGCTTTTTGAAACCAAGTTGTTAGAGAACCTATCTAATTTTAAAATAAAAGTTACATTTACATTTAAATACAATTAAGAAAAGCTATAAATACAGAAAGTTACTGCTCATTAGAGAAAGAAGAAACGTTTTCCTGTTATATTTTATTTTTTAAAGGGTATCACATTCATGCCAGTGATCTCCAAACTTTGCTATACATTAAAGTAAGCTAGGGAGCTTTTGAAAATCCCAATGCCTAGCTCACACCCCATAGTAATCAAATCGGAATCTCTGGAAGTGAAAGCCAAGCATTAGTGTTTTTAAAAGATCCCCAGGTAATTGCAAAATATGGCAAAGTTGGCAACCAGTGAGTTATGCTGAGCCATTTTTTATTTAAAGTATTGAAATTTCAGTACTTCCCTTATAGCTCCAAGCACACTGACTAACTTCTATCACCTTCCTCTACCCTAGGAAGTTTTTCCTTAGAAAGTGTCATATTTATTTTGTTCTGTTTTGTTTTGTTTTGTTTTTTGTTTTTTGTTTTTTGGCTCAATTTCTTTTTTTATTTTTTTTTATTTTTTTTTATTTTTCCAGCATAACAGTATTCATTATTTTTGCACCACACTCCGTGCTCCATGCAATCCGTGCCCTCTATAATACCCACCACCTGGTACCCCAACCTCCCACCCCCCGTCCCTTCAAAACCCTCAGATTGTTTTTCAGAGTCCATAGTCTATCATGGTTCACCTCCCCTTCCAATTTCCCCCAACTCCCTTCTCCACTCTAAGTCCCCATCCATATCACTCGGCATCAGGGAAATACAAATCAAAACCACAATGAGATATCACCTCACACCAGTCAGAATGGCTAAAATAAACAAGTCAGGAAATGACAGATGCTGGCGAGGATGCGGAGAAAGGGGAACCCTCCTACACTGTTGGTGGGAATGCAAGCTGGTGCAGCCACTCTGGAAAACAGCATGGAGGTTCCTCAAAATGTTGAAAATAGAACTGCCCTATGACCCAGCAATTGCACTATTGGGTATTTACCCTAAGGATACAAACGTAGTGATCCAAAGGGGCACATGCACCCGAATGTTTATAGCAGCAATGTCCACAATAGCCAAACTATGGAAAGAACCTAGATGTCCATCAACAGATGAATGGATCAAGAAGATGTGGTATATATACACAATGGCTCAATTTCTTTACACGTTACCCCTAAAACCACCTGTAATCTCTGAATGAAATACCTTAAATTGGCTTAGTTCATCCTGCTTTCACTTTTGCTCTCTGTTGTTTTTAAGTCCTTTATATATATTTATATTGTTATCAATTGTACATTTTAAGGTCCTAAAGATTTGGAAATAAGATAGTGAATTAACTTGATACAGTACATAACAAACTGGTACATGCAGAAAAACAAATGGTGTTTTTTCTTATAATGATTACCTTGCACAGAATAAAAATTATAACTCTGAAATCTTGTACAGAGTATCTTAAGTCATAAATTACATCGGGTCTTTTTATTGTAGACTTTTTTTTAGCTTTACCCATTTAATGCAGTCATAAATAGTTTAAATCATTTCAATAGTTTTTTACTTAGCTTCTTTCAGATCATAATTGTATTCGTACTTATTTAAAAATAATCACATCTGAATTAAACAGAAACTATATAGTATTTACATTTAGAACCAACAATGTGTGCTCCAAAAATATTTTATTATTTTAACAGAGAATTATTTTCAGTACAAAGAAATTAATGTATTGAATTCAACCTAAATGTAGGAAGCCACACACCTCTGCTGAAGCTAAGGGACAAAGGGAACACAACTTTTTCTGTTGTCCTACAGTTTGCTGATTTATCTTGCTCTCCTTACTTTCTCAATTTCTCTCTGGTTTTCTCCATCACTTCCAAAGGTAATATAAACTTGCTAATTTATCTACACTCAACATAATTGAAGTGTGGTAGAATGTAATCGGGTCCTGTGCAGCACCAGTAAAGTCGGAAAAGTGCCTTGATCATATACAAAATCTTAAAACAGTTTGGATTATCCACTGAGAGGACACATGGTCACATTCGAACACTACAAACTTACTGTGCATTACAGTTGCTACATACCCAAATCTTCCCATGAGAAAAGATTATTATAATACATCAGGTCTAGACATTTAGTTTAAATAGTAACTAAATTATGTCAGTTGCATGTTGCTCTCCACTAAGATGACATTCTGTAGGAGGCAGTAATGTTTATGTGGTAGGAAAATCCAAAGCTAGTGACAAATATACTATGGCCACTAACTGAAATCAAAGCAATGTGGTTTTTGGAGGGTAGGGATAGGGGGACTTGAACTCCAAAAGGACCCAAGTATGCTGCTTCTGGCTCTTGAAAATAATAACCTGTGATTCAATCGTTTCTGTTTTCACTTGAAACTGTAGGGAATACTACTTTCAGGGCCTGATGTTCCAGGTGAAGATACTAAGCCTGAGGTAAGTCGTGGCCTGCGGGGAGGCTGACCACAGGACAAGAATCCAAGCAGCTGGGTCACAGAAGCTATGTGTCTATATGGGGCTCTGCTTCAGGCTTGTTTACAGCATTAAGGGGTCCAGTTCCTAACCTCAACTGTCTCCTAGTACAACAGAGCAGAGGAACAGAGAATTGATAGCATTTAGGAAACTGGTATCATGTCGGAATGAAAATCAGGAAGATGTTTATTTCTGCCTTTCATGTGGTTGCTATTGATTGAAATGACATGAGGTTTTACTTCTAAACTAAAACACACACACACACACACACACACACAACTCATTTGGACTTTTATAGATTTTGAGTTTGAGTTACTATATTAAAGGTGTATTCATTGATGTAAATTTCTGGAGGGCTTAAAAATATAAAACCGTAGATGACAATGACCAAAAGAACAGTAATAGAAAAAGATAGCCTGTTCTTACAGGAGTAGGAGAGAGGTGGTTAGAAGACTGCCGCTTCAATACCCAACTGCTCTGGCAGTTTGGGCAGTTCACCCCATATTCCTAATGAACTTGAAGACAAAATACATCATTGTGCTTAAAGCTATGTGTTAATGTTTAATGTTATAGCATCTAATAAATATCTGCATATCAAATTGGATTCCAGATTCAGAGTTAGCTCTGGGCTTGCTTTTGAATACTTTAACATTTATACAAATTATGTAAATCATACACAGCCCTGGAAAATATGGTGAGGAGGTGTGCAACTGTTTTGCTCATGCAGAATAACATTATCGAAAGCCCACCTCCAGTTTGCAGCCATAGTTTGTTTAGTTAAAGAGCATCTGTATTCTAGATAAAAGAAATGAGGAACAACACCAACAAGAGGACTCACATAACATTCATACTGGTTCATTTGTCAAATCAATAGCGCTATTTTAGTATTTTTATTGTATATATATATTTTTTCATATTTTGTTATAAAGAGTTATAAAATATAAATATTGTGTATATTGTTTAAAACATATAATTCAAATGAGCATGACAAAATCAATGACACTATCAAGTAACATATACTGAATTACAGACTCAGATAATAGGAGAGATAAGAGAAACAGGAAAGCAGTTTATAATTTAGGAATGTAATGTAAATAGCTGTATGTAGGACTGCCGCCGCTCCTAATCTGAAGAGCTTTATCAGCCTGAAGCTACTTTAACAAGAAATGGGAAACCGTGGGGGAATGAACTCTGTGCCGGCCCAATATGGCTTACTTCACAGCAATGTTCTGTATCTAAGGTGACAGTAGGATGTCAATAATTGTGGAGAGAAATGGTGGATATTCAGGAACTCTGCCAGGTGAGGGTAAATACAAATTTCAAAAGTAAGGACGTAAATCACAGATAACAAAAAAATGTATAAAAAGCCTTGGCCTTATCTCATGGGGACTGCAAAGCACTGAATGGGTGTTGTACCAATGCTACCATGAGATGGTTAAATTTAAACCAACTTCCTATTTTAAAGATATGGGAAGAAAGATACCCGGGGTTTTAAGTGACTCTTTCCAAGGTCACACAGATGAGTCAGTGGGAGAGACAGGTAGAGCTGCTGAGTGACAGAGACAGCAGGCACTGTAGACGCTTCTCTCATTCAACACCTGCAAAATTGTCTCAGCGACTCCAGCACACAAGCCTTTAACTGGTGACACCATCCTAATCATTACAGAATCTCAGCAGATACGACAATACTGGAAGCTTCTACCTACACTCAGGTCTTTTCTTCATTTTTAAAAATAATACTGTTTAGATGACTAATGCTCATGGGGCGAATATCATAAGAGAAATTGCCCAAAGGTTCTTCCTATCTGCTCAAATTATTAGATGCTAAAACAAGGAAAGCTAATGCTGGTCAACAATTTAGACTGTGTATCTGCTGCCTGTCTACTACTGAGGAATGCCTCAAGAGACTGTCTTCAAAATGCTAAAATATATTAATTGGGAGTCAGTTCCTAAGATATCACTACCATATTAAGCCTTCTTAAAAGATTATGCCTGACTCACAACCTCCTTTGATTATTCACTCATGTGGAATTTAAGACTACAAATCACATTCGTTACATTTTAGAAAATTCCTCTTGCGTCGTTTCAGTATTTATCAAAACTAAATAAATCATCTTTACCCAAAAATACCTTTTAATCTTCAAGTTCCTCTGGGCTACTATACATTTCTATTCTCAGACTTCACTGAATTAAAATTAGTGTTTTGTTTTGAATGGAAAAGAAAATGTTCAGAAGTAATATTGATATTGAAAAAAAATGGATCAGCCAAGCAAAGGTTTTAGTTTAAATGACTTAAATTTCAAATGCATACACCTTCTAATCCATTAAAAAAAAACTAAATGTCCATAAAATTAGCTATGCAAAAAATATAATATTATGCTTAACATGGATTCTGATTTTAGTCTTCCTTGCAAAAGACATCATGACATTAAAGCAATATGCACAAAATGTGAGGCCTACAATTTTAATTTATTGTTTTATGGGCATGTATGGTTCTTTTTGTTTCAAAGAAATACCATACAGTGCCTTAAGAATTAATAAATACTTACTTTAGATATACCAATCGCATTAAACAATGTTCAATTTTGAGGTAAGTTCTGAAGAAAAATATGAGAGTACCAAATGCTAATTTTTCTTTATTAAATACATGAGTATATGAGAACATAAAGTCAAATAATTTAGCACACAAGTGAACAGATGTTAATGTCAAAACTCATGTGTGATCAGAGCCCTTGCCCTAGTATTCCTATTCCTTACTCAGTGATCCTGCTCAACACCTGTATTTTTTTAAGTACCTGATGCAGTGGTATTCGGGAGTCAGCTCATGCCGGCTTGCAAGAGCTGATTGTTAAATATTAGGACTCTTGCAAGCCATCACTGCCAGGATATGAGAATTTGCACTACAGGAAGTGGCAAATAGTACAAATTACGCCTCTCACTAGCCTCTTTACTATTACACCACTAACTATTTAGGGGGGGAAAAATCTGTGCGAGAGTGCTACAGGGGCAAAAAATAATCCCTAACCCCCAGCTCCAGTTCTTAACATACTTATTTGAAGAGATCAACTTGGAGAGATGAAGCTTAAAACTGAAAAGAGAAAAAAGCTAATTATAACATCTTACACCTTTATGGTTTTGGAGAATGAGAGTGCCATTATCAGAAATACAGAATTCAGGAAGGACATTCATTTGGGAAGTTTGCTTGGGACTTGAGTTGTCTGCCTAAAGAGGAAATTCAGCGGAAACATGAGGGGAGCTAAATATGAGAGTTCAAATCATCCATGATCCCATTTTTGGGTATGCCACCAGTTCCCAAAATTGTCTGAACATTAAAATCAGCTGAGAATCTCAAAAATACTGATGTCTGTATATACGACTCCCAGGGACTATGGCTTAATTCATCTGGACTATGGTCTGAGTTTTGGAAAGCTTTAAAGATGCCAAGTGATTCTAATGTGCAGACATGTTTGGGAAACACTCATCTATGATTCCAACATGTAAAAGTCTTTTAATGCCTTCAGTTCCTGAAACACAGAGAGAAATGGAGACATCACAAGCTTTAGGGACTTTCAGGTCCATCCCTCAAAGCATGCTAGTTACTGCCATTACTCAGAGTTAAGGTAAAAGCACTCCTATTTTCAACCACATAAGAGGAGTTCAGTTAAATGAATTCAGTGGCTTTTCACTACCCCCACACTTTAACAGTTGGTAGTCAGGGAATCGTGAGAAAAAAGTTAGTTGCTCTTGGTATAAACTGAAATGTGATGTCACCAGTTGCACAAGCTATCCAAAATAAAATGTCTTCTACCTTGCATAACACGTGTCTAACCCACCAAGTATAATACCTTAAATATTTTTTGTAATTGTGGTGGAAGAAGTAGCTCAGCCACTTCCTAAAGGCTATTTTGTAAGGCAGAGAACTGCCTCCATAGGCATATGTTCTCCTTCATTAATATCATAATGTTAATATTATAATAGAGACTTTGTTAATATCAGAAACAATCAGCTTGATTCTACTGGTTGAATTCAAGAAGTGCAACAAACAACAAACCAGGGAGAGGGCAGAGACAGGTCTGCAAAGCAAGGATTTCTGGAACTCAGTGTGCATGATACACAGACTCCAACTCAGAATCCAGGTTTTAGACCCAAGAGTCTCCACTGTCACCAAGTTCCCAGGGAAAACTGATGTTGTTCAAGTCTACTGGTACATGCCCCTCACTTGGAATAGCAAGATGGTAGATGACCAGAATGAAAAGTTTATTGGATCCATTAGATTCATTCCCTTTATACCCTCCAGGGTTCATGGAAATACTGCACTCAGATGCAGAATATCATAAAACACAGGAGGACAGACTATCTTTCTCCAGCCCCCTGCCCAAATCACCATGCATTCCTCAAAGGTACAATTAGTCATTATTATGTTTTATCCAGTATTGGCTTAAACTAGCAGCTAGCCATGAATCTACATATGATTTTGTATTATTTATTCATATATAAGTAGATGTCTGGTGGGGGGGAGGCAAAGCAATCTATCAGCATTAAGAATGTAAATTTAACGCATGCCAGAATTACAGAGCATGTCTGTTTTATATACTACATGCACCAACGTGATATATGGCATCCTTTCTGTTCAATCATTTATTTTGCAAATAGGAAACCAAATATTTGAGGTCTCCTCGCCTTGTAAGTGTTTGCACAGACCAGCAAGCAGATTCAAGCATTTAAGCCAGGGAGGACCCCAGTATACAATGAAAATCAGCCCATTAAGACAAGTGCAGTCACTGGCTTATGAAGCAAAGCAAATGATTAAAAAAAAAAGGTGCTCCTGTGGCAGCTTCATAGTGTGATCAATGGCATTCACCTTCCTTTCTCAGTGTAACCGGAATGTCTATCAAAACCAGAAAACGGAAGGCTTCAGAAGCATTATGTAGCTAAAAAGGGAGACTATTTTACCCATTAGTAATAAATGTACCCGCTGAGCAGAACACAGTTACACCTGAAAAGGTTCCACAATTCTCTTTTGCTTGGCTCTGCCTGCTATGACTTAGCCAGTGTGCTGAAGAGCATTTTGTAAAAGCAAAAGATTTTATATAATTGACTTTACTGGAATTAGAAGACAGAGTACAGTATGCTCAAACTGAAGCGGCCCGAGTCTATGATGATGGAAAATTGCACCATTTAATAGCCAGATACAGGGACTGTGCAGTAGTAGAAGTAATCAAAGGTTGGGCATGCTTAACGGAATAAATCTGTTACTCTTCCATTTAGTCCAGACAGGGGACCGATAGTGGTTGATTGGTAGGAAAGTGCTAGGGCACAGCTTCCTAGACGGGGGTGGCACTCTTAGGAAAAAGAGGATCTGGAAAGGGACAAGTATAAGTATCTTCACCTTGGTGTGTCTCCTGGAAATCTGATTCTCATGTTCAAAGGTTCCAATTTCTATTTCATACAAAACAGCTACAAAGGCTCCATTTAATTTACTGCCACTACTTTCCCATCCTCTTTACTTGGCCACATCAAATTTCACCTTCATTAAGGATCCCATCTTACTCTTTCTCACACATACTTTTCTAGAGAAAGGAAACAACTGAGCCGTATTTAGGGTGAAAGCATTTTAGCCTTTCTTGAACATCTGGTGGAAAGTGAAGTTTCAGCAGTAGCAATTTATACATCTGTACCATCTTGGGGGAAATGTGACTTGAGTGATTTAATAGCAAGAAGGAGCCCTGATTTACACCACAGCACCAACACAACAACAGCTTGTGGAAATTGACAGTATCAAGATCGTAACCTTGCACCATCTTTTCTTTTCTTTTTTTTTTTTTTTTTCGTTTAAAACCTTGCATGATTTTAACATAATCTTGATGTTGCCAGGATTCAAATGATAAGAAACATTTTATAGGGGACCAAAATATGTCTGAACAAATCCTGAAATATAAATACAGAAATTCTGATGATCCCCCAAATGCATTCAAAATCATTTAAATCTTGTCAGAACCTGGATGTAATGATATTTATGACTCAGACTGAGTAGTTTAGCTTTGGATTATAACTAAATTGCCAGTTAAACACATATAAAATTAATTTTAGTAAAATGTAAGTATATGTGACAGCTCAATTAGTATGATTTATATACTTCAAAATAATTATACTATTAAGGTAGGCAGTACACCGTCTAGTTTTGTTCACATCAAAAATCTTTCTCATGCTTTGATGAGCTTAAACCAACCAAAGCATTATAGAAGAATGAGCAATGAAGGGGCTCTTCCAACCCACGATAATCTTTGAAATGCTGTTTTGTATCATTGTGCCTCAGCTGGCTCATTTGTTAAATTGTTATAAGGATAGCATTTGCTTTTATTTCTAAATAATCCCACAGAAATTACATGTTGACAGTTATTTTAACAAATTAAATGTATATGTTTTTAAGGGTAAGCTCCTCCGTGTTAGCCAATACAATGTTTTATTAAAATGTATTAATACGATAAATTCAACCTAAGCTAAAGAAGAAAAGAAATAGTGCTAGCCTCTTATGCAAAGTCCTTATAATTTGGTAAGTAAAGAAAGGCCACCTTAATATAATGTTAATGCACTAAATATATTCTCTAGAAAGTGCCAAGTATACCAAGAGAAATAAAGAACTCTCACCATCAAAGATACATAAACTGGATTCTGAAATTACTTTTTTTCGAATATTGGTAAATTATTTTACACAAAGAAAGGAAACTAAATCTCTTCACAGAATCTTTAATTCAGTACAAACTTACATGATTCACTTTTCTCCACTCTTCTTCCTCCTTTCTACCACCTCCCTAACCATGGACAGGAGAGGAAGAAGAAATCTTCACATTAGAAATATTTATCTTGTTCTAGCCACTGATACACTATTTCTAGTGTAACAAATCCATTCCTGAGTTTTAATGCCCTCTACACCTCTCACTTCCACCATCTCACCAAAACTCTGCTTTTTATCATGAACACTGATCTTCATTTATGCGATTAGCATTCCTTCAAATGCAATAACTGAGATTCTTCTAAGCCTTCCAGCCCATCACCCACCAAACTTCCATTGATCCTCATGTTCTACAGAGTCTAAGACCTCTTAAGTATGTTTCAGATCTTATTTGTGATTTCTATTCCCACTGCCTTGGTTCAAGACCCCACACTAAGATGGGCAGTGCAGCTTCTGAAGACCCGCTGTCATGGAGTGAGTTTATTCTCCATGTTACTTCAAGGGAAATCTTCCTAAAATGATATCTGGTCACCATTACTTTTCCTTTAATGACTTCCTAGGAAGTAGAAATGTGATTTTCAAACTTTTATGTTGAAGGAGATGATGAGTTAGCTCACTTGGAGTGACAGCAAACTTTGTTTTAACGTGTATCTCAGAGGATTCTAATATAGGTGTTTGGGAAACACAGTCTGCTTCAGATGGAGAGGTACAGCATGTGAATAAGAGCACTTGAAATTATTCACAATTTTATTTAACTTGACGTACTTGAGATGACCTGAAGACACACCTAGTTCCACAAATGTTCCCCCTCACTCACTCCAACACTATGTGTTACTAACCCTGTTTCCCCTCAACCCCAACCTTCAGTTTCATCAGACCTCTACCACAAAGACAACCACTGTTTCTGTTCTTATGGATTTTTGTAGAGTTCCTCCATGGACTACCCAAGTCTACTCACTAGGAGTTGTTTATCCTCTTTCTTCTTAAACTTCCAATGCCTTCTTCCTCAACCTCATTCTTAGATGATGACTTTGCTATCTATTTCACTGAAAAAGCAGAAGCACCCCATATCTACCAGTCAACTTACATCTGAGTCCATATCCTCAGTTTTTCTTCATGATTCTTATTGACTTGCCCATTGCCCTGGCATCCCTGTGCTCGGGATACCATCATCTGTGTTCTAGATAACTATCCCTTGTTGCTGATTCAAGGATATTATTCCAACAGTTATCTCTCTAGCATTATTTATGTTTTCGTATGAATGGATCATATCAATTAGAAAAAGAAAAACAAACCAAAGCTAAAACAAAACAAAAATCTATCTGATCCCTCATCCCATTCCATTCCATTTTTCTTTTCTTATTTATAGCAAAATTCCCAAGTTGATTATACTTTTTTCTCCGGTTTAACTTTATCTCATGAACCCCTTCCAATAAGTCTCATGCTCATTTCTCATCACTGAAACTTCTCTTATGTATGTCAACAGTGATCTTTCTGTTACTAAACCCCATAGAAATTTCAAGTCCTTATCACACTTTCTCCTCTGCCTCTCCTCTCTGAAATGCCTATCTGTACTGCTCTCTGTCCTCTCTTGGTTTGTTTGTATGTCCAACTGTTTCTACCATACCTTCAAGTGAATGCTAATAGTTTGTTGTTATTGTTGTAAATTTACCATATCCAAAACCAGTCTATTATCTCCTTCCACAAGCATCAACTTGTCTATGCTCACTCTTTTTCATCCTAGGAAATGGTATCACCGTGTTTTTTCCAGGTACAAATTCCAGAAACCTTTAGATTACCCTTAGCTCTTCTCACACATTACCTCTCTCAGCAAATGCTATACTTCAAAAATAACTTGAGAATCAGTTATTTCTTTGTACCTCCATTGCCATCATGCTGATCCAAACTACCATCATCACATACATTTCTCTAATGTTATATTATTAATATAGAATCCAGAATGAGCCTTTTAAAAATGTAAGGTAGGTAACTGTCATTTCTCTTAATTATCTCATATTGAATTTCTTAGTGCCGTACACTTTTAATTAACCACTTTCACACCCTAATTTCTTGAAAAAAAGATTCATCGTCCCTTACACTTCATGACAATACACACACTCTGCTTGCAATACAGGGATAATGGTAATACTCTCTATTAAACGTCTCTCAAATATAAGGCATATTACCAGTTATATATATTTTTGACTAGTGTCCCAGTTTATTCATGGATAAAGTCTGGACGACAAAATGATCCTTTGCTCAATGTTTTGTGCATCCAAATTTGTTTCATATTAACAATTAGGTTACTTACCTTCTTTCCATATCTACAAGTACCTTACATTGGTAATGAGTTGAATAAAGCTGTAAGTATACCCCTTCCAGAGAAAAAGTTTCTGAGCCTTCTTCTGTGTGCTTCCCAAAAAGGTTTAAATACCTAAAGTTACAAGCATGCCCACCCCAATATGGTGATTCTGCATCCAAGGAGACAGGGTTAAGGAATAAAATTGGGAAAAATATATGCATAAACATTATTCCAAAAACATAATGCAAGTAAGGATCCTTTCTATTTTTTTTTTTTAGATTTTATTTATTTATTTGAGAGAGAGAAGAGTGAGAGGGAGAACCAGACTCCCCGTGGAGCATGATGTAGGGCTTAATCCCAGGACTCTTGGGTTATGACCTGAGCTGAAGGAAGACACTTAATGGACTGAGCCATCCAGGCACCCCAGTAACGATGCTTTATAAAGAACTCATTTATGCATGTTTGTGAGTGTGCTATGCATGTATGTGTGGTGTCTGTGCTGTGCAGTATATGTGTTTGTGTATGTTTACAGAACCTAAAAAGAAACTGGGTCAAAAATATCCCTATTGCCTAATTAATGACCAGTCAATGTCTTCCTTATGCCCCTTATCAATTTGAGACTAAACCGTTTTTTTTTTAATTTCTAGCTATTATTTCTTTTCATATTGTTCCAAAGCTGCTTATAAAATTTAATAATTAGATAGGCAGTTACAGTGGACAGTTTAATTTGTTTTAATGAGGACAGTAACATTCCTGTTTACACAAAAAGAAACACTTTGCTGTGACAAAACCACATTATGCTGTCTTCTCAGATACCTACTTAAATATATGTAGTATATTTAGTATAAATGGTATATTTAATATTTAATATTGATTCACAAAAAAAATCACTGATAGAAAGCTAGGAAGAGCAGAAGGAAGGAAGAGAGGGAAGGGGAGAGTGACGCAAGATGGAGGAATGGAAGAAAGGAAGGAAGGAAAGAAAGAACAACAGAACTGCTCAACGTGCAACCAAACACTTCAAACAGGATCCATTTTCTCTCTTTTTTTAACAAGCTCTTTATAACTAAGCAGATATTGATACAGTTCCTTCTGTGCCGCTGGACATCTTTATTACACTTTACATTTAATATGATTAAATATCCCTTCAAGGTGTGGTGATACTACACTGGAAATGGGAAAAATGTCTTAGCTCAGAGGGCTTCCTGTTTGTACACAGAGCTACGTTTCTCATCACAACATTCTGCAGGCTTCTCATTCCCTACTGGCTCGCTTTCTCTCTCCCCCTTTATCTGGACCCCTTCTTTCTTTTCTCCTTCTAGTATGGACTTTTTTTTTTTAAGATTTTATTTATTTATTTGACAGATAGAAAGAGCACAAGTAGCAGAGAGGCAGGCAGAGAGGAAGGAAGCAGGCTCCCTGCTGAGCAGAGAGCCCGATGCGGGACTCAATCCCAGGACCCTGAGATCATGACCGGAGCCAAAGGCAGACGCTTAACCGACTGAGCCACCCAGGCGCCCCTAGCATGGACATTTTATCTGTCATGTCTGTAATGGATAAAGTCAGAGGATGTTATTGACAGGGGCACTATAATCGTCCTTCAAAGCAAATGGCAAAGGGGTGATCCTGTGAACTCTACTGTATGCCTGTCTTTCTGGAAGTTGTCTACTTTCTGCAGCGGTCTCTGGTGAAACCCTGGGATAAACAAGTTCTACCCTCTCTTCCCTCTTCTCTCCATTTTTGTGTTTCATACGAAATGTTTCTATTCTCTCTAAGTGATCAGGAAAGTCCTGATTAATGCCACTTCTATATTAGTATAACTGCTTCCATAATTAAAAGAATATGACAGGCCCTTCCTTGCTAGTTTGTTGTGACATCTGTAGGTATGTATATATACTTATAGATGAGAATTGAGGGGATAACAAAAAAATAAAATCCAAAAAGAAACAGTGTGACTTAAGGCACTTTTATACTTAGAAATTATATATATATCCTTCTGTTGAATTTTAGTACATGTGCACGCCCAACACATGGCTTGCCATATTTATCCAGTGCCTACTCCCTAAAATTCAGGCATTTATATAAGATGCATTAACTCAATTCCCTAAGTATATTACCGCTAGTCACTAAAATATCTGCAAATCTGAAAGTGTTAATGCATCTTTGAAAAGTGCAATATTCCTGAAGAGTATTTGGTGACTTACTGGAATCTGGGTCAGTTTAACTGTGAAGAAAAGCTCACCTCAGCAGGGCCACATTCAATAACATATACAAACACATCCCTAGCTTCTATTGTGAGGTACAAAATACTAAAAATGTGAAATCTTATAAATATCTAGAGGAAAAAGCCAAGGGGGGAGGTGGATCATGTGGTTTTGTACAGACACGAGCCTTGAAATCCAAAAATACTTTTGGAAGCTCATGGAGAAATTAACATTAAAGACTATGTAGAAACATGACTGGGTTCAAGTTCCACCAGTTCTACTTCTCTCTGTACAAACTTGGACAGGGTTTTGTTTCTCTAAATCTAAACTTTCATGGCTATAACATGAGACATAATATTTGACCCTTAGGTGATTTAGAAAGATTAATTTTTAAAATGAATCCAGATGAAGTGCACAAAACACACTGTATGGAAAATATTAAGTATTTGATAAAAGACAGCCTTTATTAATGCTGTTCAACTATTAATATCTGGTATGAAGAAACTACTTCATACTAAAAATATAAAGAACCTAGGGAAAATGATTCCTTATCCAGTCAACCAGACCACCATAGAACTCTTGCCTAGCACTTAAAAGAAACTGTTACTTGCTCATAAAATCTGTGTTTTCTACTTCATATTTTAGCTACAGTTTCAAAAAGACTGATCAGTTAGTACATGCTTTTTTTTTTTTTTTTTTTTTTCAGGAAAGACGCAGTGAGAAAAGGTGATTTTTAAATTGTTACCTTAATAAAAAGAGGCAATTGTGAAATAAGCACAATGACATTCTTAGCAGTTACTCAGCTCATACTAGTTTAGCTAAAAACAGTCAATTCTATGTAATTGATCTCATGGAGATACTGGTAAAAAAGATAACTGTTGTAGATTCACTAAAGGTATCTGCAGAAATCAAAGTTGGCAATAATTTTAATTCCATCAAAATGCATCTCAACTCGATCCCCTTGTGGATGTGTAATTGCTTGATGTGGCTGAAACACATACACAGTTTTAGTTGAACATTGTAGCAGCTAACACATATGCCATATTCTCAGACACAATGTAAAACAATTTCCTTATGATGAACACATTTAATCTTTATAAAAGCCCTATGAAGAAAATCCTATTATTGGCCCCTTTCACGGGTGAGAAAACTGGGGCAACAGAGTTTAAGTAGTTGGCCCAAATTTACATAGCAACTAAAGGAGAGTTGGAATTTGAACCCTGGTATCTAGCTCCACCTGGTATCTAGCACCTTGCTGCTATTATCAGGAGACTATGCAAAACAATAAAAAGAGAATGTGTGTTGGGGCAAGATCTGGGTTATTTTGTCGTTCCCCAAGATTGTATTTCTTAATATAACATTTTTACTGATTTAAAATAGAAATACAGCAATACAGTTCTTTGTCAGAAAGAAAAATGGATCTCTACTACAATTTGGCTTCGTTGATTTTTCTACTTGGACATCTGTGGCCATGTCTCAATATTGAAAATGATTCCAGAACCCTCATCTTTAAAAATCTTTTTTTTCTATTTAAGAACCTTCTGAGTTTTTGAGTTTAAGCATCCAAGCCTATCTTATTATTAGAATCATCTCAAACTCAGAAAGCACTAGATGGGAGGAAAGAATTTGAGAGCCAAGTATTCAATGCACTCTATATTTTAAAAATATATATCGTGACGGTTGGTAACACTGAATAGTTTCTGAAAGGACAAGAGAATGAGGCCAGGGAACCTTCCTTTCCATGGTGGTGTTAACCATTTCCCTCATAACTTTGTCTCGTGCCTCTATGAGGCTGAGCCATTCTGAGCCCATGAAGAAGTTCTGGTTGCACTTTCTCATTGATTTTAAAACACTGTGTAAGTGTAACTACTCCTTCTCACAGCATCAGCACGTTATTGTTAATTATAATATTTGAAACTTTATGATTTCTAGTTGTATTTATTCCATGTAAATACTAATATATGATCACGAATTTACAAAATTTTCTTAGTGTATTTTATACAGTTGAGGAACTTCGAACAGAAAATTGTAGTTTTATATCTAGTATAAGATCTCAAACCACAGCTTCTTACTTAAGTTTCCTCTGGATTTTACAGAGATGCTAATTCTTACAGAAGATATTATATATTTTATGGCTATTATCTATATGACAATTTTGGAAGGCTATGTTGGTAGAGATTTTAAGAAAAAGATAATAAAGGAGAAGCATAGCATAAATTAAAAAAAAATTAGCAGGCAAAAAGAACTACAGTATTAATATTTGCCAGTCTTACTTTTAATAACCTAATATAAATATGAATGATAAATTAATAATAATGAAGGTATTACATGTTCTTTTAAAATTTCTGGCATATATAGACAGAAGCCACTTTGAAACCTGTTAAAAATTATTATAATGCGTACAACTAATAAATGCAGACTGAAACTAAACTTGTGTATCTCTATTAAAATTCTATCAATAAGTCTTGAATAGTACATTTATTAGAACTCATGTTATAATGTAACTAGTAATTTACTGCATACAATGTCATAAATGACAAAAGATGAGCCCTTCGAAATCATTCTGTATATGTCATTAACAATTCACGTCACATTCTTACCTATACAAAATATCTCAAACCACTTAGCTTTCTAAAGAGAACCCAGTTCAAGTTATTAATATCTTTATTTAAATGCAGATTTTGACTTTTCCCTGGGGACTAGTAAAGCTTCTCTATAATGCTGCAAAGAGAAAGGCAAATTTTCATTCATATAGTGTCCATAAAAGAAACAGATCTGGCTCTTTTCTCCTATGGATACATAGACTCTCTATGTTTCCTAAGTTTTCCATTAACAAGCATTTTCATATACAGTTGTCTTAATAAAAGTTATAAAAATCCTTAACTCTTTAATCTCGACGAGCATATACCAATCAAAACTTTTAATGTCCATCAAATCTCAAAAAAGCAAAATTAAATTACCATGTATTTAGCTTTACTTAACATCACCCTTTAAGAAAATTGACTATGACAATCAATCTATTCAATATATTAATATAAACCAAGGCTCAGGTAACCTATGGATATTTTTATGATCATGACCAAATTCAGTAAAACCTCAAGTTTACACCCATCTCTCATTTTGGCTTATCCACCTGCATGGGCAAACCATAGTATGACTCAGGGGACACAGCTCCAGGGCACACAGAACATAAAGATAGTCACCAGTGAAAAAGATGGCTCTTATTTCTCTGAGTTCATACAGATGTCAGCTGTTTTGAAGACACGATTTCAACAGATAAAATGAGAAAACCACAGAAAAACTGAGAGAGTCACTTCTACCAACTGATGTACTATTTACGAAACTATATACAATAGGCTGAACCATAGCTAAGAGTATCATTTATATTAAGCATCCAATAAATCATCCAAAATTGAAATTTTGAAACGTATATATAGTCAATATTTGGTTATAAGGGCCTTTACTAGTCATAGAAGAAAATATTAAGTAAAAATCATAAAAATTATAGTATAAAATATACCAAAACATGCACATATGAATAATGGTTACTGAGTAGGATTAAAATGTATCCTAAACTTTAGGCTTAGTATACAGAAAATTTACTTTAATAAAATTATTTAGATGACTGGACTTGAAACGGAAATGGGATGGAAATTTCTTGACTCATTACTGTGCATCTCTGAATCAACATGTGATTCTTAGACGGGTAGTTACCAGAGTGAACGAATCCTCTATTTTTTTTTTTTTTAAAGATTTTATTTATTTATTTGGCAGACAGAGAACACAAGTAGACAGAGGCAGGCAGAGAGAGAGGAAGGGAAGCAGGCCCCCCGCTGAGCAGAGAGCCCGATGCGAGACTCGATCCCAGGACCCTGAGATCATGACCCGAGCCGAAGGCCGTGGCTTAACCCACTGAGCCACCCAGGCGCCCCACGAATCCTCTATCTTTTTTATCCAGAGTTGAAATTCTAGAGTTCTTAATAGTTTGTCCTTATAGTACCTATTCTCAGTACTAATGAATTCTGAGGCAGAACCGAGGACGTCTACCTAGAGTCTCCTGGAATGAATTTCACTGCCATCCCAGAGAATAATTGAAACTGTGTCTACATCTACAATTTTTTCCTCTGGATAAATATCATCCTGAAACAACACTATGTCACAACAGATAGGTGGAAAATATAGCCTATCAAGTTAGGTGATGTGTGAAGACTCCGAGACTGGTAGAAAAGATGAATTCCATAAAATTTCTAAGGAAAAGAGACTGCTGAGTATAACAAGATGCTTTTTCATTATGCAAGTGTTATATGCTTATAGCGTAAAAAAAAAAAAAAAAAAAACGCATTTGTTGTTGGTTGTGGAGACTATCTAGATACAAGATTAGCAAATATCTGCCAGTTTTGCTAAAAGAGACCATATGTATAAAGCACACTTGTTGGCACATAGTAGATGCGCAGAATATGTTAATCACCTTCTTACACCCCTGCTGTCACTGTGACTTGAAAATAGGTTTGCAGAAAATATGTTTCCTTATAAGGGCTTTTTATCATGATATTTTACTACATTCTATTCAATTCCTAAACAATAAGTTTTAAAACTTCTATATTCTCATAGATGCCTAAATTCATCCATCCTGAGATGAACCATTTGGATGGAGCCAGCAGACTATTTTTTTGCAGGTTTCCAATTTTTCCTGCATGATTATATTCCTTTTCTCCCCTTGTCTTCTCCCCTCCTCCCTTTCACTTGTATATTCTTACCTGTGTCTTCCTATATCCACACAAGGGAGATGAAAGAGAACACAAGAAGCGCATATTTGATATGAGCTCTACTTAGTAATGTGCCCTCAAACCGGTCTTCTGTCAGGAAGAGAAAAATCCTCAGGTCACCACTGAAGTCCTAACAGCCGCATGCCCAGAGAGGGAGCTTTAAGGCTCAGTTAGTCACAATGAACTGTAAACATTTGTTCAACGTGAATATTACGAGAAAGCATTAGCACCAGATGGTCTTCCCCTCTTTTCTCTGTTTCTCTCAATGCAAGTGCCTCAGTTCCTCTCCAATTCTCTTCCCCGTCTGACTGAGCCTTGTCTCCTGACTCCTCCCTTGTCCTTTATCTTTTACTCTCTTTGAGTTAACTCTTCAAGTAGTCTGCCCTTTTAGGTTTAATGTTGTTTCTGTTTGTTTGTTTTGTTGTTTTGCTTATGTTTTTCCATCTCAGTTCTACAGCTTTCTTCACTGTGTCCCTCATTTGCTGAGAACTGGGTTGTCTTTCTTTCTTTAGAAATATTCTCAAAAAAATTTTTAAGACAAATGCCCTAGCATTTTACTGGGGCCTCACTTTCAACACTCACATCACATACCATCATGAAGCCAGTAAACTGGTCTTTGCTCAAGTATTATTGATGCCCCAGGGAATTTGTTTGTGTCTGTCCACTGCCAGGCATACATACAAAATATTATCACTATATGACCTGAAATCTCCTTCCTCAACAGGAGAGTTGCATTTTTTTTTAAATCAGTAAAACACCATGGCATTAATATTACACAAATTTTTAGGCTTTGTTATATATAGCTAATACACTACTTTATTATAAAGAGAATTGTCAATAGAATTACTATTACATGCATTCAGTGAGTTGCTCCAACCTTGTTGTTATATTTGATGATCTGCAATCCTAATTAGTTATAACTATATTAAACTATTACCAGATCAAGTAAAAACATTATCATAAATATTTTTAAAATGAAATAAGTATACCTTTTTAATAGAGGAGACAGGTTACATTTCTAATATTTTTAAAAGACTGCAATAACAACATCTCTGTTGCATTCAACATATTAGATTAGATTAGAGTCAATCCAATCCAATGGAATATGGATTCAATGTATAGTATTTCTGATATGTCAATGCCTTTGAAGCCCAGCAAATAGGCTGGGTGACATTCAATATGTCACCTACTTATAAGCTATATGGCTTGGACAACTTACTCTCTGAACCTGTTTTCTCAACTATAAAACTAAACGATAACAATACCTAATTAAGAGGATTAGTGTGAGAGGTAAATGAGATCATAACACTCAAAGCACTTCACAGTATGTATTTCATAATTGTCCATGACGTGACTAGTTAGGATTATGATCTGATTTATGGGAATTTATGCTTACCTAAATTAAATATGGTTTGATGCTTACCTAAATTATCTGAAACTTGAGATGGATTGTGGGCAAGTTACAGACATCAAAAAAGAGCTATCTAGCAGACATCCTGAGTTTGGATTATCTCTACTGGTACTGGCTATAAGGCGTTTGGCAAACTGCTTTATCTCTCTGTGCCTTGGTTCCCTCATTTGAAAAGCAGGGATAATAACAGTATGCATCTGAGGCTATTTGTGAAGACTAAAAGAATTATCATGTAAAACATTTATTACAGCACCTGGCATATAAGTTTTTTATAAAAGTTGATTATTAATATAAATCTAATGCAAACTATACATGAATCACTTTCCTCCAGACAAATATATGTATATATGTGTGTGTGTGTATACATACATATATATTTATACATATATATTTATATAATTAGCATAAAAAGATAAAATGACCAAAAATATCATACTCTATCCATCATCTTACATTATAAAAATATGACTTATTTTACATAAACTCATAATTCTTCTTAGCATGGCCTATCATGACTATGAAACTATAAAGGGGTTATTATGAGAAACTATTTATTGTCAGTTAAAACATCTGGTTTGTGAAAACAATTTAAAGAGCACAACACAATGCTGAATTATTCAAAGTTAAATGTGGATGCAATTACAAATGTCTGTCTTTGAAAATGTAATCAATAACTATAATCTATCTCCTCCTACTCTCTCTGCCTTAAATTAAGCAAAATCCAAAATCTCTACTCCTTTCAAGATCCGAAAGCTATCCAGAGCAAAAGTCATTGACAAGGACACTTCAGGAAATATTGAAAAATTCAGAGAAACACACACACACACACACACACACACATGCACGCAAAATGAAACACAAATAAAAAGTTCATAAATGAATCAACTCCCTGTATAAACCAAGATCTATAAACTCTATTGATGTAAACTTTTCATCTACTTGCAGAGAGTAGGGGGAGATTATTAGACTGGAATGCTCTCAGCTTCAAGCAACAGTAACAAAGCCTCGAACTGTGGCCTCAGCAAAAAAATGCATCAATATCTCACAGAACAGGATGGCTGGTGGTAAGACGAATGACAGAGCAGCAGCTCAACAATGTCTGCAAGGGCCAATCCCTTTCTCCTTTTCTCTCTGCCATTTTTGGCAATTGGTCTTTTGACCCAATGTTTGTCATTTCAGTCTCCCAATATAGCTACTTGCAGCTCCACGAATAACATCTGAAAGCGGCCCCAGCCACTGCTGCCCATTCCTACTAGCCTTCTCCTCTTTCCTTACTGATCAGAAGTGGGTCACCTTACCATGCCTAAATACAGCAAGACTAAGAAGTTACATGTCTGACAAAATGAAATCAAATGTTCATGACAGGCTTATACAAATCATGATTTAGGACATAATTCTGGGTATGTTGCTACCCCAAACAGAGTCACGCTCTGAAAGCAAGGAAGAAAGTTACCAGTGAGATGGAGATTGGTTGGCAACTCCAAACATCTACAATAAGCAGCTATTTTAACAATAGCAGCAGTAGCATTTGCATTCCTGTGACTTGATTTATTTCCCTTTTATTTTTCTTCCACATTGATCTCTTCAAATACTCGGTTAATTCTGAGAATTTTCCAACACTCTTAGGCAAAAAATTAATCTTATGACAAAGTCAACCTCAATATCCAACCTGCACTGCAGAGGTGAACAAAATGAAATAATCTTGAAGTATAATTTTATGATGTTAACAGAATAAATGGCTCTGTTATTTATTTATCTTCTGGCTCCCTCACTTCCCCTAGCTATTGGTACCTTTCCACACCTACTAAGCTCCATTGTGTTTCACTCTAAAACACATGGACACAGCAGAGAGTATCTGCTATAAAGAAGAATGTCAACCAGATGACTGAAGATAGAAAAACTGTTCTTTATGACTCGTGTTCTAAAGAGTCTATTTGGAAAACGTTAATCCATCTGAAATATTCCAAAGAGAGATGTGTAGTTACATCTGAATGCTTGCCCTCAAACATTTTTAATGTTTGCTTGAAAGTAATTATGAGCCTCTGATTAAAGAACACACTCAAAACTATGCTATACTGTCACTTTCTGACTTATTTATGTCTTTCAGAAAACAGGTATATACCCCATAGGAATTATAGACTCAACATATTATGGCCGGAAAAGGAGACAGCTGTGTCAGTATCTTTATTTAAAAGGACAACTAAGGTAGGCAGACCAAAAGTCCAATTTACCATTACCATAACTTTGTCACTATAACAATCTTGTGAAAAGTGAAGAGAACCCGTTATGCCACCTCCAACATAAGAACACCATCATCACCAGCACTTATGGAATGTTCATGCATACATACCAAAGAAAGGAAAAACTCATTTTATTAAAAAAATTCATTCAAAAATTGAACAAACATAGGATCCAGCAATTCCACTTCTGGGTATATATCTGAAGGAAATGACTCTCTGGGAGAGAGATCTGCACTCTCAGGTTCATTCCAGCATTATTCACAATAGCCAAGACATGGAAACAGCCTAAGTGTCTACTGACCGATGAATGGATAAGGAAAATGTGATAAATATTTACCTGTGAATAGATAGTTTGTTTCCATGCCTTGAAAATAAATATATATAGAATGGAATATTATTCAGCTATATAAAGTAAGGAAATCCTGCTATTTGTGACAAAATATATGGATATTGAGGGCATTGTATGCTAAGTAAAAACTGTCAGAAAAAGACAACTCATCCATGGTCTCACTCATATGTGGAATCTAAAAAAGTCAAACTCAAGAAACAGAATGTAGATTAGAGGTTGTTGGGGGCTAGGGGGTGGGGGAAATGAGCAGATGTTGATCAAAGTGTACCAACTTCCAGTTCTAAGATGAGTAAGTTCGGAGGATCTGATGTATAGTATGGTAATTATAATGAACAACACTATATGGTGAACTTGAATGTAACTAAGAGGGTAAATCTTAAATGTTCTCACTACACACACACACACACACACACACAAAATGGAAACCTTATTGGGGTAATCATTATATTTAAATTTATATTTATATATAAAATCACTGGATTATACACCTTAAACTTACACAAGGTCATCTGTCAATTATATCTCAATAAAGATGGAAAATTACTTTTCTAAAAGTACTTTGGTATCTACATTTCTAACAGGAAAGGGCATTACAGTAAGTTATTCTTAACCAGTATTCTCCTTATAAAGTACCCTAAATTACAATGAAACAGAAAATTCTAGAAGAGTCTATTTCTGGGCAGTATTTGGTGACATATAATTTAAATAGGTTTATGATTAAAATACAATTATTCCCCAGTTTTCTTGCGAATGATACTGAGAAACTCCCATGTAGACACCTCTATGGCATAGTTACTCATTGCCAGGAAACTTTATAGGACACTAATATGCATGTACGGTGACAGAACACTAGCACCGCTTTATAGGAAAAGTGTGATCTGAATTCAGACATGGATTTGGATTCAAATTCTACCCATGGGAATGTCACTTAACTCCTCTGAGACTTTTTCCCCTTAACTGTAAAACAACAATAATTATGTGAATACTTCATTCACTTGTAAAAATCAAGTAGAATAAAACATGTACTAGTGCTTTGTAAGATGAGAGGAGCTCTAACTATATTTGTTATGCATTGAATAAAGGAGGTACAGACATACACATGTACCCTTTAAAGTTCTGTTCTGGCATTAAAAAATAAAATGTACCTGCAATTTGGATTATTTATGTGTTCACAAAATCAATTTTAAAACACTGATATCTGTCACTTTTTTATCCCATTCTGCAAGAAAGTGAAGTAGAAAGGTGGATGATAAATTCTAAGATGTTCAGCTCTGACAGTTAAACAGTATTCTTGGAAATTTGAAGTATAGCTTGGGGAAAATTCGAAGCTACTTTTGTTTTCTGTTTCTTTAAAAAAATAAAATATTGTACCATGGAAACAAGTCTAACATTTATGGAATAACCTTGCCAAGGCTAATTCTCCACATAATTTCTTTATGTACGAGTCACTCTAAAATTCACTTTTAAAGGCTTATTCTTGATGTTTATAATTATTCTTATGCAATAATGATGTATTTTGAGACTATGAACTATTAGATTTACAAAATAATATGCTAGATGATTTAAAGTAAATTTCTTCATTTGGGAAACATTTCCTGTGTATCTACCATGTACATATATTAGCCAATGAGTTCTGAATTCATATTTAACAATAGTAAGACATGGTCTTTGCACTCAGGAGTTCCCATATTCAAGGGACAAATGGGGAAAGGAGCAGTGTGTGAATGAATATGTGTGTATGTATTACATGTATATGCATATGAATATAAGTATATATTTGTTATATGTGTGTGCACATAGATAAATAGCTATCAACCTAACAACCTTGCTAGCTAGAAGTTTACATCAATCAAATAAGGCGGGCACTGGCATCATCTGTGTGTGGCTCCTAATAAACCCCTGGTTTATTATTATTATTATTAGCTAGTAGTGAAATTTCAGAAGTGGTCTAGAAAGTGCATACATGCCACTAACTGCACATTATTAAAAAAAACTCTGGGGGTGCCTGTGTGGCTCAGTGGGTTGGTGCCTCTGCCTTCGGCTCAGGTCATGATCCCAGGGTCCTGGGATCAAGCGCTGCGTCAGGCTCTCTGCTCAGCGGGGAGCCTGCTTCCCTTCCTCTCTCTCTCTGCCTGCCTCTCTGCCTACTTGTGATCTCTGTCTGTCAAATAAATAAATAAAATCTTAAAAAAAAAAAAAAATCTGTGGAAGCATTAATGGTATACATATACATAAAATTTTTTCATAAGACTTATGAGTTTAAAAATTGATTAAACTTAATTTTCCTGATATATGTATTTTTTAAAAGATTTTATTTTTTTAAGTAATCTCTATACTCAGCATGGGGCTCAAACTTACAATTCTAAGATCAAAGGTCTCATGCTCTACTGACTGAGCCAGCCAGGTGCCTGTGATACATATATTTTTAAAAGGAACACTGAACATATTATCATATTTTTAATTGTACTATATCCTGTTAACACTAAATATTCACATTTTCAAGGCTTTTGACAGTTTTTCCTTTGTCTTGCCAAGATGCAGTGCCAGAGATTTCCTTTGTAAATCAAACTGGACTGTCGATGTTCAGAAAATAATTTTAGGCTTTCAATATATGAGCTAAGTATATGATCAACATAACTTTATAAACTACAGTTTACCAAGGTATACTTGTGACATGCAATAATTGCTGAAAGCATTGTCTACTTATGCACACATTTGGTTTTATATTATCCAGGTAAAAAAGGAATAATTTCCATTTATGTAGAAAGGTACAGTTTATAGTTTTTGAGTTACTAAAAATACATATGCGTCTCTCTCTAAATTTCCTTCTTATGGATGTTTTCATTTTTAAAGAAATTATACCTGTAAAGTTAATACAGCCTGCATATTTATAGTATCGATAAGGTAACATGTTTTTTCATCCTTTGCCAAACTTACTTGGTCAGTACTCATAACATAAACTGTTTAGGAACGTATATAAAGGGTGCCTGGGTGGCTCAATGGGTTAAGCCTCTGCCTTCTGCTCAGATCATGATCTCAGGGTCCTGGGATCGAGCCCCACATTGGGCTCTCTGCTCAGCAGGGAACCTGCTACCCCACTCTCTCTGCCTGCCTCTCTGCCCACTTGTGATCTCTCTCTGTTAAATAAATAAAATCTTAAAAAAAAAAAAAGGAATGTATATAAAGAGGGAAAAGGCTTGTTGTTGTATGAATAATCAAAAATATTCTCTCTCTATGAGAAATGAGCGATTTCAAATGTATATTAAGGACAGTTACTGGGTGAATTCTAAGAACATACCTGTAAAAGTCTCATTTCCCCTCTACTACCAAGTCCAATTTTGCCTCTCCTGAGTCAAACTGATAGACAGGCCGGCCAGATGCAATGAGGACTAAGGTTCTATGGAAGGAAGTTGACTAGACAAGCTGCTTGGCCGGGATCAGGAGAACCACTGGTGATTACCCAACAGTGTCACTTCCTGAGAAGATCATGGCGGGCAGAAACCTGTGTGGCGGGACGTTCAGTGTCAGCTGTGTGCTCAAGTGGAGGAGGCATATGAAGGAGAGAGCCTCAGCTGCCCTGCCCGGAAGCACAACCACAGGCTCCAACAGGACTCACGACTGAGAGCTGACGTTTGTTTTAAAACCACTGAAGATGCTCTCTACAGCAACTGACTGACACTAGGGAACTCCAGCCACCACTTCTGAACTAGAAGAAGCCGACACTGCGCAGTCAAAATCAGGCTTATGTTGTAATTATCAGGAGGGAGATCGGCCCAGAGAAACACCAGCAGACACAGTGGAAAAGAAATGCACAGAGTGGGGAGGGAACCTCTAGAGATTCAAATACAATACCAATTTCTGGAGCGAATTCTGGCACTCACTAACCTGATACCCCGTGTAACAACAGAGTGTGTGAACTGATAAAGGGACGGTCACTGGCGAGGACCAAATGAGCGCCTGAGAGAACAAATGCAGGAGATATCATAAAGCAGAGATTAAAAAATTACTTCTAAAAATAAATTATCACGGTGAAATCGTGATTAATCATGGTGAAAGGATAAGAGACTTTCAGGAGTAACTGTGTAGCACAAATATAAAAACTCAGCCTTTTATATAGAAAACTAAATATCCAAAATAGTTAAGAGTAGGAAGAGAAATGAATGGAGTTGCTTTAACAGATACCATAAAATTCTATAGACTCACGGTAATAAAATTAATGTTGTATTGGTCGATGAATAATTTATAGCAATAAAACAACATACACATATACATACATTCATATGAGAATTTATACACTTGTGAGAGTTTAGTGTATGATACCGGAGATAATTCAGTTCTTTGTGAGTGGGATCAATTATTTAATAAAAAAGTCCTGCTAATCTATCTTGAGCAAAATAAAATTGAATCTCTATATGGCATTACATAAAAATGTATTTCAGATGAATTAGTCACTTAAATAAAACTAAACAATAAAAACAGTTTATTAATTGGCTTAGTAATAAGTTTCCACAGGTGAGTGTACCAGAATATACAAAATGTAAAATAAATAAATATAAAGTGTGTGTATGTGTTTATATACATAGACACAGGTGCATTTCTGTTGCATTGTAAATTCTTTGTTAGAGATTTTATAATCTTACAATTTGTAAAGTTTTTAATCTACAGAGTCATCCTATAGGTAAATTCCTTTTAGACTAAATATAAATGGTTTTGATTTTATATTTTGTTCTTTTGAATGAGTCATGATTCTTCTTCCTAAGTATGGCATGATTGACAGCTGATGCTGTATATTACATATTACTCTGTGATTGCTTTGAAAAAAACATTTTAATGTCTACTTCCAAAGAAGCCCATCCCACACTGAGAGTTCTGCTCCTTTTTCTTATTCCAAAATTCCCTCAGTATTTTTTATTAGTACACAATTATATATATACTGTGTATATATCCATTTAGTCCACTGAAAATCCCTTCAGGAAAATTCCATCTTTGTATGCCCACTGCTTTGTGTAATTTTGTTGATCCCCCTGAACACATACATACAGAGAAAACCAGTGAAGGATACTCATCAATTACACACATTATTACTAGCTTCAAGTAAAACCAGTTTTTGTTATGATCAGAACTCAGAGAGAGGTACAGTCAAAAAAAAATTTAGTTTTTTACTGTCCTCAAACAGGAAAGCATTTCAATTATGAACTCTAGCAACAGAGTGAGCTAGTGATTCCCTGATCCCCATCCAAACACAAAAACTCAAGCACCTGGCTGATATAGTTCTTAAAGCTTGCATCCTGACTTCTTAAGGAGACTGTGTTGAAAATAATGCTTACCCCAGTGTTACCATTAGCAATAGAAACGCCTGTCCTCTGTTGAAGGACACCAAGGCCATGGAGGCCTCATGAGTTTTTCACGGTTTTTGCCTTTTTTGCCAAAAGTCCTAAATGCTATTTTTTAAGCTTGTGTGAGTGTTTTCTCTGGAGAGGAGCTGGGTCCTGCAACACCGTCATGGGGGTGGAGGTGGGGTATGGCGGGGGCGGGGGGGGGGGCGTTTCCTGGTGCTGCTCTGAGTCTCTCTGCTCCTGCATTCACTGTGCACTTTAAAAGCAGGTAACCGAGCTGGTGAGCATATGGACAGAACTTCTGTGAGTGTCATTCCTGAGCTGTAGCACAGGTTTTAGGTGTGCATATTTGTTTTACAGCTATTACATCTATTTTTGTGGTTTATGTTTTTGTTTTTGTTGGGGGGAGGGATTTTTTTGGTCAGGTTGTGACGGTAAAGTATTTTAATGGATGGGCTGCTGACTTAAAAGAGTGTTTCACGCAAGGAAATTGTCAACTGTATAAATCTATAACTTGCTTAACTATTTTGTAATAGACAAATGAGAGCACATAAAACACAAAACAGTTTCCTGACAAAGAACTCTGAGCAAAGCCAGGGCAATTATCTTCCTGGCACCTGATCCAAATCAGCTTTTCTCTTCTAGATAAAAGTTAAATATGTATAAAATGTATTTCTTTGGTCCGAACTTTCTGTGGCTTTTCTCTGCCCAGCATGTCTGTCCCTGCTTCAGGCTACCCTATAGAGAATCACAGCTGGTCTGGAAGTGAACTACCTTTTCTTTCAGCTAATTAAGACTTCAGTTTACAGAAATAAGATATCCTCTCACTTTGGGGTATTAGTTTTACAGCCTTCTTCTCAGCTTCTCCTCAACATCGATTTTAAACTGAAACTAAACCTCACTAAACACTTCCGCTCCTCCTAACAAAACGGATGCTTCCTTTGCCTTTTTGTTTCTTTGTTTAATAAAAACACATTTGGATAGGACCCAGCTATCTGGATTGCATTTAATGAGTCCATAGTTCTTCTTTTTAGACAATGATGAAGGATCTTTTGGCTTAAAACACAAATAGGGAAATTTTATAAGAAGCTAGCTTTCATTGAAATTTTTAGGTAAATTTTGCTGCCTAGAACTAAACAGACTTTGGACAAACGTGTGTGTGTGTGTGTGTGTGTGTGTGTGTATTCAGTCAGAAAACATTTAGTGAGGACCTACTATGATTCAATAGAGAATACAAACATTTTTTGATCTAGAAATGACTAAGGGCTCCCAAACCCACGTCATTAGTGAGTGAAATAACATGTCGGTTTCCACGTTCAATTCTTGGAAAGTTGTTTGTTTCTTTCATTGCTACCCTTTCAATAAAATAAGATACCAAAAAGAATCTGGTTCCTCTTGAGGAACTGGCATTGTTTTTAAATCATTCCATCTACCGTGTAGATATTTGAGGACTTAACTCGTATATCATATAATTACTTTTGTCACAATATCATCTGCTTAGATAATTGTAACATGATGTATCTGTTTTTTTAATAGTGATATGTTTTCCTCATAAGGCAAGGTAAATTTTTATTACAGCAATTATTTGACAGTTGTTGATTAGATTCCCTCTCCCCCTTTTTGAAGACACGTTTTATTACCCATGAGTCAGGCTCTCTTCTCAGTGGGGAGCCACTTCTCCCCCTCCCTTTGTCTGCAGCTCTACCATCTTGTTCTCTCTCTTTCTCTGTCAAACAAATAAATAAAATCTTTGGGGAAAAAAAAAAAAAAAAAGAAAGACGCTCCCTTAAAAGAAATATCCTGGAGGGATACATAGAAAGGACACTTTCCATGTTTCTATGGTATTATCACTTTCTGGTGGCTTATATTCTTGGCTTCCCTAATCTGTAGTTATTTGCTCTCATGGTTACACTTCCTTATAAGACAGTAGGGTCCTTGAGTCTAGGAGCCTGGTCTTGAATATGCGTATATCTGTATAACACCCAATTTTCTCTAATCAGTAAAGAGAAAATTAAAGCTTCCTGAAGGTAGGGAGGTATCTTGTTGACCATTCTATCCTTGGCATTAAATCTTCAATATGTATTTGTTTAAAACCAGGTTGAGCAATTGAATGATGAAGAGATGGGTGGCTGTTTTGCAAGTAGCACTAGAGGAAAACTTGATGCTGGGTGAGTAACACTACAAGCTGTCAGAAAAGATAGATGGCTTTGCTGGTCATGCTATAAATAACCACCAGGTGCCACTCGGAGCTGACGGAAGCCTCATTCTGCATGACAGTCATTGATCGGCTGCACGACTAAGATGCAACCTTTTGTGACACCACTTGAGGAGAAAAGGTTATGCTTCACATTTAAGCTTTGAATAATAAGGTCATGATCAAATTAAATGAATTTCTCTGGTGAATACATGAAATATATACAAATTAATACAACAAATTAGAGACATTATTGCAAAGAAAAGGTGAACAGGCTAGAGCTAAGTGTGATCCTGGAACTTAGTCCTACTGGATGTTTTATTAATGAAGTGAAAATCCTGCCTCATTAAAAATATCCTAAGAGTGATTTCTCACCACCTATGGAATACTCCTAAACTCCAATCTGGACTAGCATACTATACAATAAATAAATTAAATAACAGGCTTCCAAAGTGTAAACTTGTTAGAGCATATTCCACATGCAAGCAAAATATTCAGAGGAAAATCATGTATATAAATTCTTACATTTATATCTTTTTGCAGATTTTTAGTAAATCTCATATTTGGTATTTAGAAGAAAAGTTCAATTGTACTTTCTATGAGTTTGGCAAATATATTCCTGTGAAATTTGAACAGTAGCTAGCAAGTCTTCCTTTGCAGGACAAAGCAACAAATTACATCCCTAACTTCAACTTTTAAAGCTACTGCAGATTGTTCTCTTCGTCCCTCTTCTAATAATTAAGTCTTCTGTTACAATAGTTTTATTAGTAAATTTAGCACACATGTTTATATTATTCAGCAAACTTAATCAAATAATAATAATCCAAACAGTTTCATTTTTAAACAAGCAACACTGTCTGCTCATGTTTCATACAATCCTGGTAATTTGATTGATTAGCATAAAAAGTATTTTAAACCCTTAAGTGTGAGTGGTCAAAAAAAGCAACTTAATTCCAGATTTCTCAAATGCAAATAACTTTAACGCCTAAGTATCCACAGTCACCAAGGAATTGCCACACCAAAGACAATGCCATAATTTATATTTAAAACACCGTTGCATTATCGAAACAATGCACTCACTCCTTCAGCAAATATTTATTAATTTCCTACTCTCTACCAGCCACTGATGAAGGAATTTGACAGATTGGCTGATTTATAAAAACAGCTCATTTTGTCAATACACTTGCCTTTCATAAAAATTCACATTATGGTATACTTCATGATGAAGTTTGTAATTATTAATGATAATTGCAATGATTAAAAAGGCTTAATAACATTTTTCAATATAATAGGAAATATTTATGATGATATAATGTGTCACTAATAAATAACAATGGGAATGATAGCCATGATCACTGAGTAATTGGTTGAATCTCATTCGTAAGACCTGAATTAAAAGAATTTTGTAAGATGTAATGTAAAAAGAATTTTGTTAATTTATAGATAAGGAAAGAAATTGTAACAAGTGAAAGGGAATGGAATGTAAACTTTCTGTTGATGAGAATCCAGAGATGTGAAACATTACTAGAAAATGAATCTGGGTGGCTAAAGAACAAGGTCAACAGAGCTACTTATCCCGTGAATTTTCTATTCAGAGACTTACATGCTTTTAGGAGGGCAGACATTCAGTAAACACCAAGCTCTCAGCTTTCAAGGCATGAAATTGTGCTAACTGATAATAGTCAAGATGCTGAGATATTGCATCATAGCATGAAATATTAGGACTAGATGATGCTGCCATGGACATGGACAACAACCCACCAAGTCTGACAAACAATGAAATGCAGATCTAGCGGAGGTGGTTTTTGATTTTGTAAATAAACCATTAGATGATTGAAACAGCTGCCTCGAATTTGCCATGGGTTTGAGGATAGATATATATATATATATATATATGTATACACACACATACACACACACACACATATATATATATATCCTGACTATACCTAAGAATTACCTAAATATATTGAATATGTGTATTTATTATGTGTATGGGTATCTGCCTGTCTATCCATCTACCCACCTCTCTATCTATAGACCATTCTTCTCCATCATTCTCTACTTCTGCCAACAATTAAACCAGAAAACCTGGGGTTGGCAGGTTTTAAGGGATATATACATTCATATATATATATATATATATATATATATATATATAGTATATATATAGTATTTTGAATACATATATTCAAAATACTTGAGTAAGTTTTCAGAATTAAGAGCATGGAACCATATCCAGATTGTGGGAGATTTCAAAGGAGAGTTGACTTGGTTTCTTCAACATATTCATTACATGAAAAAATGATGTAAAATGGGTGGGGGATTCCTTTAAATTTGAAGAGACTTATTATACATTATACTTATTAGGCATAACAACCAAAGGCAATGTCTGAATTTGGTTTGGTCCTTGGTTAGAAAAAACAAGCGCACAAATACTCCTCTTCAGACAGTTGTGAACATTTCAATATGAATGAAAGTAAAGAGGTATTGCACATTTCATTTGATATGATGATGTCACTGGTTATATACGAAAACATCTAGGGGCACCTGGGTGGCTCAGTCGGTTAAGTGGCTGTCTTCAGCTTTGGTCATGATCCTGGGGTCCTGGGATCCAGCCCCGCATTGGGCTCCCTGCTCCGTGGGGAGTCTGCTTCTCCCTCTCTCTCTGCTTGCCTCTCTGCCTACTTGTGCTCTCTATCTCTCTGTCAAATAAATTAATAAAATCTTTTAAAAAAAGAAAACATCTACATTTTTCACTATGCACATCAGACTATGTAAGATGAATGACATGATGTCAAGGATTTGCTTTAAAGTACTTCGGTGAAAGACAACAAAGAAGGAAAAAAGGGAGGAAGAGAAGAGTGCAAAAGTATGGCAAAATTTCAATTTTTATAATTGTTGAGCTTAGTAGATGGGTAGACAGAGGTTCTTTAAAACTATGGCTAAATTTTTTCAAAATCAAAAGAAGCGAAGAAAAAGTGTCTGGCAAACAACTGGAAATTCTTATGTATTCCCTGTCAGGATCTGATTTCTAATGTGTGTTTGGGCCCAGAAACCTGTATTTTAAAGACATACCAGATACTTCTAATACAGGTGCTCAGCAGATGACACTTGGCGAAACACTAAAGAAAATCAGATTGGCTCTCTCTGGAATAAATCCTTTGAAATAAAACATAAAGAACTGCTAAGCACTTTCAGCTGTTACTTTATTTGAAGGCACCCCCTTCATGGCCAGGAGGGGACTGGCAGGAGTTATCCCTGGTCAGTCAGGACCCAGTTCTTCCCTGTTAAGCACTAAGGTGATGTTTCTGATTTAACATCGTACTTTGGAAACAGCTGGCATTCAATTAATGATTCCTTGCTGAGAAAAACTCCGGGTCCATAGGTGATCATCCTAAAACCTTCCTTCTTGAAATGGAACATCATAAAATGACAGAGTTGTTGAATTTAGCTCTAGCTAGCGATCATAATGATGACTCTTTTTCCTCCTCTACTGGCTGCATTTCTACCTCCTAAACCCAGAATAGGTATGCCACTCGAGGTTCAGTCCTTGATCTCTGCAGGATTCCTTAGGAACTACTCATTGCTAATAACTAAAAGCATACACTTTGCAATCAGACTGCCTGGGTTCAAATCCTGACTACACTTACTTAGTGTCCTTGAACAGACTGCTTGACTTCTCTTTCCTGGGACTCAGTTTCCTCTCTGTAAAATAGATGTACTAGTGATACCCACACACATGGCTTTGCTAAGGGAATTATATGGCATATATGTTTAAACTGCTTAAGATTGCCCCTGGCCCACAATAAGAGAAGTTTGATATTTACTATTGCTATTATTCTTCATGGTATTAACACTCAAATATCCATCTTCAGCACTGTCTTCATTCATTCTTCCCTGACTAGGAAAACTGTTAACTTGGTTGGTCCCTGTGAGCTGGCCCATATTCAAAACAGTACTTTTTCTCTGCTACTCAAACTAGATCACATTTTTGAAAACTCAGTATTTCTCCAGTAAACTAAGTGAATCCATTAACCCTAACCAATTTTAATCCTTGCCCACCATGGCCAAACTATCTTCATATCTTCTATATTATGTATCCCCGGTCCTTTATTTCATTTTCTGTTCCCCGAATCCCAAAGTTCACTCTCTTCTAGATAACAATTACCCTACTCTTCCATTCTTCCACTCTTCCATTCTTTAAGGATTTCTTGCATTGCTACATTCATTTCCTCCCCTCATTGCTAACATTGAGCCCCCAGTTTTACACACACACACACACACACACACACACACACACACACACACAGAATAAATGTTATCTATGCCAATTACATACTTTGCATATCTGTCTTAAGATGGCCTATACAGGTTTACACAAGTTGGCAATTTGGAACATAGAACGTAATGTCAATAATTCCTCAGTGAGATAAAATTACATACTTATATCAACAATTAACTACTTGTCCCTTATTTAATAGTGAACATGGCCTCATATCACAAGCAATTAAGTTTTTAATAGTGCGATTAGTGGCAAGACCAAATGCAAGCAAAAAAAAAAAAAGTTTTCTTTTTGTTCTTATTAAAATCCCAAGGCAGTGTGGGATTATTTACCTATATTCTGATAAGGCTCTTATATCCATTGATGGCTGTGATTAGTTATCACTTTCATAAGGACACATAATTCATGTACAATCTTTGATTTTCCTTCTCTTGACACCTTGCAACCACAAGCCTTTTTTTTTTCCCCTCAACACTGTGACATTTGCAAAGAATGTTTTGAAGTTCCTACTTATTTTCAATAATATTAGAAGCATATCAAGAATAGTATTCAGAAATGTAGCTCAGTGGTGGGGCATGTGCTTTGCATGGATGAGGCCCCAGGTTTGATCCCTGGCATCTCTCCTGGGTCACCTGGGTGGCTCAGTTGGTTAAGTGTCAGACTGTTGGTTTTGGCTCAGGTCACGATCTCGGGGTCCTGAGATGAAGCCCCTCATCAGGCTGCATGTTGGGTGTCGAGCATGCTTGAGATTCTCTCTCTCTCTCCCCCTCTGCCCCTCTCCCCACCACTTGCATGTGCACGTTCTCTCTCTAAAATATATAAAATACAATACAATAAAAAAGAAGAGTGTTACTCATAAACCATCTATATTTAGCAATCTAGGCTTTGTTTTACTTACTTACCATGTCTAGTTTGTTTTAACTCTAAATGAATTCCTCACCTGTCCAGAAGTCCAATAGTCAATATAAATCCGAGTTTATCCTCAAAAGCCAGCCACCTCCTTTCTCTCTTTCTCAGTTTGTAACTGAGAGGGATGTTAGAGATCACATTTCAAATGCCACACATTAACAGGAATTTGAGACCAAAAGAAGTTAGGAGACATTTTTAGCATCGTTAGCTGATAGTAAGAGCAGCTGATCCTCCAGGTTCCCTGACTTATAAGCGGGTTTTCCTTACACAGCACCAATTCCCCCCCCCATGAGGGACCAAAAGCTAAGAAAGTGACTAAGAAAAACTGCTACAGACACTCTCTTTGTTTTTGTTTTGTTTTGTTTTGTTTTTTTAAGATTTATTTATTACCGAGAGAGGTCCTGTGTGGGCGAGGGGGAAGGGCATAGGGAGAGAGAGAAAATCCTCAGGCCGACTCCCTGCTGAGCATGGAGCTGACAGGGGACTTGATCCCGGGGCCCTGAGATCACGACCTGAGTTGAAACCAAGAGTCAGATGCTCAGCTGACTGAGCCAACCAGGAACCTCTGCACTCTCTTTGTTTTTGACACTCTCCTCTCCCCCAAACTGCAACCTAGCATTCCTAGTCTAATGTCCCCTCTCTCAAGCTGAAAGAACACAGGCAAGAACACAGGGTCCTTAGGCAGCAGTCTTTGCATTAAATACAAACCTACACACTTCTTATGGTCTGAAAAGAAACATAACTTTTGTTGGAACTTGTTCCCTATATATAATTATATATTGTCATATCTCATTCCCAATACCCACAAATTTTCTTATTTTCACATAGAACATGCTATGGGTTAAATCAAAGAAAGAGCAGTGCTATATTAAATGTATATTCTAAAACTAAGATCCTGAATCTTGAAAACACTAAAAAAAAAAAAAAAAAAAAGCAAAATGCAGATATTGTATCCACCTGATGTGGGAAAGAGAAGAGCAAAAAGAACAGAGAAGTAGTTTTCATCCTGCCTTCGGATAAATTCATTCTTACAGTTGAGCCTTGAGTTTGGCTTTTAGGTCCATCAGCAGCTATACCAAAAGTTGATTTCCATCAACAGAATCAAAATACAGGACCAGAGGAATTTTTAGATCTAAAAATAAACAATGTCCTTCTCAAATACCACATGGTCATAGTTCACTTAAAGAACAGCAAATAGAATGAAGTATTAAAGAAATATTTTAGTTTGCATTCTTGTTTACTTATATTCCAATGGATGTGTTAGACCTAAACGCCAAAAGGCAAATGTGGAAGAGAGAGACAAAATAAAAGTTAACTGGGATAAACTAGCAGAATATTTATACCATATATATTTTATCCTAGTATTATGTTAAAACATAAAAATTCTACAACTTGAAATGAACAGAAAGGTAATATGTGAGTGAAAAAGGGAAAGAGTAATGTGTAAGTGATTTATCTTATTTACCCTTTCCTTCACACTAAATCTTTGAAACAGATATTTTTTTTTAATTTCAAAAATGCTCATATATGAAAAAATCAATTTCTATGATATATATATTTGAATAATGATGAAAGAATATTATAATACACAGTAATTCGTTTAAAAAAAAAAAAAGGTGTCCAAAACAGTAAGGCAGGGTGTAAGGAACGCTGTAGTTCCAATTAACTAGCTATATGATCTCCGTGACTCAGCTAGAAGTCATAATTCTCGAGTTGGTACTGATGGAGGCAGTGTTGTTAGTATATACCAGTTCAAACCACATAGCCCATGGGTGGTGAATCAGAACAGTTATTAATCATTTCCTCTGAAAATCATTGAGGGCAATAGCACTGGGAGAAATATGCTAACTATGTGACACATAAACAATAGGCAACCTACTAACAATCTCTCCTGATTCTGTTGTGTAGAATTAATAAATTATTAAGTATATGACATAAAGAGAGTAACTTCATTGTTACAGTAATTATAATCCAGTTTGTAAGTCCAGGATATGTCTCAGGGTTTCTTTTTTTTTCTTTTTTCTTTCTTTTTTTTTTTTTTTTCATTTAAGATAGGAAGAATAAAATTTCCAACCAGGGTAAATTTGTAATAAGACAGTACATATAAAATATTTATCAGGGTAAATGGCTCTTAGGAAGAGCTGGTGATTGTTATTTTTATTAATACTATACAAAGTCTGAAATACCAAGATTTTTACATCACAAAAATTAGCATAATTAGCACAAAAATTGAGCATATTTTATTGTTGATAAAACTAGGACGTTTCCAAAGAAAAAAAGTTAAGCCATTTGAAAGACTACATTACACTCTTGGTGTCCGGGTTTTCCTATATGTTTCCTACTCTTATTTTCTACTTTTTCTCTGTAGAATGCATTTCAATAATTCCTAAACTAACGTTCTAATATCACCATTTTCATTTTAATGAGATATATTCCTTGTATGACATGAAAATTACTTGTTCTTTTTTTCTTCTTTCTACATAGCACTTTCCATTTGGTTGAGATTAACAATAACAAAATCACTTGAAAAAGCTAATACCTAAAATACAATAATTCACATTTCCATAACATTGTTAGGGTTAATTATATTTCTAATAGCTGAGTTAACCTATTAGTTGTTATTTCCACAGGAAGTATTTCTATGGGAAAGGAATCATCAGAAACTTGCAAATTTAATGCAAAACATAAGAAATATCTTATATATAGCTGGTAAGAATTTAAATTGGTATAGCTACTATGGAAAACAGTATGAAGATTCCCTTAAAAAGGGATAAACAGAATTACCATATGATCCAGCAATCCTAGTACTGGGTATATATCTGAAGAGTATTTTATACACATACACAACACACCTCGGATCTCACAGGAACTCTTACCTATCCATCCCTAGGTCACCAGGGAATCTAATGATGAGAGACACCTAGGAACCTGACTCACACACAGGCCCTGTGTTTCTTCTCAGCACATGGCCAGAAGGGGACTGGACCCTGACATTCTGAATCAGGAATGTAGTACAACTGGCAGTGGGATCCCAGGGCTCTCCAGCCTGTGGGAATATGCTCATCTAAACACCCAGGACCGGGTGCCTGGGTGGCTCAGTGTGTTAAGCCTCTGCCTTCAGCTCAGGTCATGATCTCAGAGTCCTGGGATCGAGCCCCGCATCGGGCTTTCTGATCAACAGAGAGCCTGCTTCCCCCTCTCTCTCTGCCTGCCTCTCTGCCTACTTGTGATCTATGTCTGTCAAATAAATAAATAAAATCTTAAGAAAAAAAAAAAAGTAAAAATAAACACCCAAGACACTGTCCTGGATAAAGGGGTACTCCCCAAAATACAATCTGTAACTAGGGTTGCAGAGGTGGTCATAATCATTTTCCATTTAGTCCTGCCGTTGATGGGGTCCCCAGACTCTTGGGTATCTCCCATTCCGCATCACCCCAGTCTTTCCAATCAAGGCTATAAGTTCTGGAGATATTCGGCTTCTTGATAAACAGGACCAAATTCAAAGAACTGTGAAAATAAAATCCCTTTTAATTTAAAACGTAAAATGCACATTGTAAACAGTATTCCAAACTAAGAAGTCTGAAATTAACACACGTGTTACTTGTAAGGTTTGTACCCAGCTTCCCTATGAGAGAGCGATCTCCTTCTTGATGGGGAGACTCAAGAACCTGAGAGTTTTTTGGTGTTTTTGTTTGTTTGTTTGTTTTAGGATTTTAGTTATTTATTTGAGACAGAGAGAGAGATTGAAGGGAGGGGCAGAGAAGGAGGGAGAAAGAATCTGAAGCAGACTGTACTGAGCCTGGAACCCAACATGGACTTGATCCCACCACAGGGAGATCATGACCTGAGCTGAAACCAAGAGTCAGACACTTAACTGACTGTATCACCCTGGCACCCCAAGAACTTGAGTGTTTTACATACCACTTCTCCATCGGGGATAAAGCAGCCTTAGACCCCAAGGTATTTTGATATGTGGTATATCATTATTAAACATTGGCTGACACTCAAATGGCAAATATAGTTTCCTGTGTCATAAAGAATTTCATTAAACAACACAGAAAAAAATGAAGGGGGTGATTTTAAGAAATTGTCCTCCTCTGCATTCGTTATGAGGGTTATCGTTTCTCCTCCGTCCTGTTTTCTCCCACCAACTAAAAATCATGTCTTCCTCATCCAAATGTTTCTACCCCAATAGTCCACTTATATATTTAAGAAAGATATACCTAGAATTAAAAAGTCTCTTTCTCAATAGTCAACAAAATAACCGTACTAGTAAACTCTAACAGGTTCTAATATGCAGGCATATTAAACAAGTATGATAAATGAATGAGAATCCCAAGAAGCATTCATTATTGTAGTAAATAGCATCCTGAAGAACTGAAAAATCAAACTGACCCCAAAAATCTCCCCTCCATCAGTCACACTCACCTTCAAGGACCTTTAAATAAGGTAGTGCATTTTACTTAAAGGCTTTAAGCTCTCCATCAAGAACAAAGAAAGTGGAGTCAAAGTAACTTCTGACGGAGCAATGTCACCTAACGGGAGGTAAAGTTATAAAACAATCCATAAAGTCTGAGGACCTTTCAGTGCTTTCTGGTCTGAGGTTGTGCGTTAGGCATCCGGAAAGTGATATAAAAACTTAATTAATATATAGGTGAGAACAGCAGTTTTTTTTTTTTTTTACAATTCTGCCGATGGCTAGCTTTGATGATCTTTCTGTGCACCATCCAATAAGATGGCTACTATTCGCATGCAGCTACTGAGCACTGGAAATACGCCTAGGGGCTAAATTTAATTAATTATATTTTAACTCTACAAACTGAAGTAAAATATTTTTCTGTTAAACAGACTACTGTTCTAGTAAAACTTCATTTCACATTAGCTGTCACATCATATAAGGTATTACTGTAGTACACGTATGCTTCTTACCTTTATTTTTAACACAGCTACTAGAAAGTTTAGAATTTCCTATTTGGCTCACATACTTCTATTCTACAGGGCTGCTCTATGAATAAATATGATCTTTTATATGCTGAAAGTATTTTTCTTAAAGTTTATTAGGTTTTTAAATACAGAAGTGATTTATTCTTTTATAAAAATTAAAATTATATAAAAACACATTAAGAAAAATAATGCTCTCCCGAGGTTAGCAATTTTAACCACCAAAACTTTTAAGCAATTTTCCCCTTGTATTGCAAAAGGATGAGAAGAATACAAAAGTACATGCATATGAGGCATGTCTAGATATCTAAACAGAAGTTAACTTAATGAAGAATAAAACTTTTAATAAAATGGAAGTAAACACTCAAGGCAGTTTGTTGAAATATTTGTAAAGTAAAAATCCCACTATAAAATGTTCCCTTAAAAGCCAGTCAATTCCTTCAACAAAAATGCTCATTATTTGCAATTTGGAATTGCACTATATCTTACTATTAATTTATCTACATAAATGTATGCTTAATCTCCAACATCACACAATTCTTTTTTTTTTAATCACATCTTTTTTTTTTTTTTTTTTTTTTTAAGATTTCACTTACTTGAGAGAGCAGGAGAACACAAGCAAGGGGAGGGGCAGATGATAGGGAAAAGCAGATTCCCCCTGAACAGGGAGCCCAGTGTGAGGCTCAATGTAGGCCTCAATGTGGGGCTTGATCCCAGGACCCTGGGATTATGACCTGAGCTGAAGGCAAACACTTAACCAACTGAGCCACCCAGGCACCCCTTTATTACATAATTCTTAAGCAACAGAATAACTCATTTGTCAAAAGTTTTCAGAACAAATGTCTTCAACCTGTGAAGAAACATGAAAGCCCTGTTTTCCAAAATATAGTGTAGATGTATCAGTGTTTCAGGGAAGAGTTAAAAGATATGTATTTCCGGAGTCTACATGGGGACTGTTTGATTTAGTTAGAATCTACATTTAACCAAACACAAAGGATGATTCTCTTTCATGGTAAACCTAAATGATACTTTAGAATTACTGTAAGAAAATGTTAGTGTGTAATTTTTTTCCTTTACTGATATATCCTTTTTTTATTCTTTTGTGAAAGTGAAAGCATGAATGGAGATATAGTGTACTGGTTAAGGGTAATTAGATCCACTGATAATTTCTGAGGGAATATGAGCAAGCAATCTGATTTATTCAAGCTTTATTTTTCTTATCTTTGTAAGAGGGATAATAATCATATCGATCCCACCTTATTTTAAGATCCAAAAGATCATAAAACAATGTCCCTCTTTAAAGTATGTATATCTTTCAACAACAGATTTAAATCTTAACATTTCCAAATTATATTTGTTATCTAATCTCCTACCTCTTTCACTCAGATCACATTTACTGACTACCCTTTATATGCAAAAATTAGGTAGAACCTTGTTAAATGAAGGGATATATAAGATATCATCACATCCTTATAAATCTGTAGTGAACAAAAGAAACAGATAATGTGTGAGGTGTGCCAAAACAGAGATTTTTTTTAATTTTATTTTTAATTTTTTTTCAAGATTTTATTTATTTATTGACAGAAAGATCACAAATAGGCAGAGGCAGGCAGAGAGAGAGGGGGAAGCAGGCTTCCTGCTGAGCAGAGAGCCTGAAGCGGGGCTCCATTCCAGGACCCTGGGAGCATGACCTGAGCTGAAGGCGGAGGCTTTAACCCACTGAGTCACCCAGGTGCCCCCCAAAACAGAAATTTAAAAATTCTTACCATTGTCCACAAAATTCACTAAGCAGAATGATCTTAACTACAAATCCAACTTCATTTCAAGCCACTTGGCCCTTAGAGTTCACTATTACTCAGACACGCTGATCTCTTCTCTGCTCCTCAAATACCCCTTCCAGCCTCTGCAAGATAAGCCATGGTACTTATTGACTCATTTTGTTTTTCAGATTGCAGATTAATACAACCTTCTTAGAATGGCCTTGGCTGATCCTTTCTCTAAAATGATCTGCTGAATTCATGCCTATCTCATGACTAGGTCTATTTCCTCCAAAGCATGTCTTCATGTTTGTCATTTTTTTATTTATGTATTTAATTATAACTCCTGCTATAGTCACATAAAGTTTGCTCATAGAAGCCCAAACTTCTCTTCAGCTTCTCCCTTCAAAGCATGGAGTCTATTTATTTACCCTTTGATCTGGACTGGCCACGTGAGTAAAACGATTATGGACCAGTACGTTCCGTCCAGCTAACTTCTGCTGCGTGCAGCCCCAAGAGTAAGCCTGGATTAGACGAAGAGAATATTGCCAGGTTAACCCACAGAATTTGGAGAAAGAAAACGGTCATGGTTTGGGTGGTTTGTTTATAGATAATGAATTCATACACCCTCAAGAAATGGAATTTCTTTGAGCGTGGAGAAAGTCAGCATTGGTTATCCCTGTGTCCACAGGGCCAAGAACTATGGCTGGAATAATGGGTGTTTAGAAAATGCCCGTGGAAGGAGGTGGCCGGATAAAAGAGTGGACTGATACATTTTTGCCTGCTAGGAAAGGTATCAGGGACACTCCACACAGGATCTGAGACAGGATAAGTAATGCTTACGAGGTAAAACACTCTCCAAGTAAACATTCATTCCCTTGGTTATCTTTCCTTAAATGGTCTTAACAAATCACTCCCCTTCAATGGCTGTTAATTTTATCAGGATAAATGCAAACTCCATAGCAGAGCAAACATGATCCTTCAAAAGCTGGCACTTGTATTCTCTTCCACACTTACCTTCAGAAATTCCATCCTTACACATCCTACACTCTCTCCATATCAGATTATGTACCACTTCCAGACATACTTTGAGTTTTGAGGTTGATGAACCCCTCTTAATGCTTTTTCATCTCTCGAGAGTGCTCTCTCTACCTCTCTGAGCCTAGGCTGCCTCTACTCATCATTCAAAGCCGATTTCTAGTTTCATGTCTCATGAGATGCACTAAGGCGGGAGAGTAATCTGTACCCCCTGAAAACTTCTTGCACATACACAGAGCACATTTCCTTCAGTAAATTTTAAAGCCTTCTGACTTTTGTCTCTTTCAAGATTACATGTTCCTTGAGGGTAGACCTCATACCTCACTGTCTTCCTTATCTTTGGCAGATAGATATTCACCATAAACAGTTGTGAAGTGAACAAATAAGGCCTAGAAGTATTTGGTAGGGGAGAGTGATCCAATACCACCCTATCTTCTGCGGGTCTACAAGCTTACACATTGTTTATGGATAGAGTCGAATAACCCCACAAAACAAGGCTGGGAAATTTCTATGATCATGTTTCCCTAACTCAAAACTTAAAAAGCTATATAAACTCTTGGTATGTTTCATTCTTTGCTCCCACCCTGGAAGATGGACACAATAACAGTCTATTTCAAGGTTCCCTGGAAACAGAAAAACATGTTAAAAATGAGAAAATGCTTGTGGATCATAGTAAGAAAGAAGATCAATTTATAAGCATCATTACTAGAGAAGACCACGCTGTTGTGGTCATCATTCTTTAACTCAGTAAGTAAAGACAGTGAGTGGACTGAAGTCCATTCTGTGGTTATAGTAGGTTATAGGCCGCTCTGTTCTAATGGACAGAGACCGTGTCTGTTTTAAATCCTGATTATGGCGCCACGCAACAAGGAAGCTTAATAAATGCTTAATGAGGATAAGATACTATCTATTGCATCCAAAGCCATTTGAATTTAAAATAAAAATGCAAATGAGCTTTAGAAGCTAACTTTAAAAAAGTGTTCTGTGAAACTACCTATGCTTTAGTAAATAATAGCCAAAAGGAAGAAATACTTTTTCAATATCTTTAAATGTCTATGCCTTGCTTTATAACACCAGATTAAATACAAGGAAAATTCTTTGTTGTGTAGGAAAAGCTGGAAGGCTGTAACAAATGATGGACAAGTTCTCATTCTCAGGCATTGCCCATAGCTAGAGACTTGCATATTTTTATTGTTATGATGGTATTGATTGTTAAGTCAACAGAAAGCTATCACAAGGGATTGCAAATTTCTATACCAATACTCTGTTCTGTAACATTAAAATGTCATTACTGAATCACCAACTTTTTACCCTGCTGTAATATTATTCTCTGTTGATTGCCTGCCTGAGCTGAAATTTGAAACTGTCACCCTCAGACTTGCAAAAGTGATTCAACTTCACTTATAAGGAAAGTGAAATTAAATATTCATTCACAGGCTGCATTTCAAGTTCAAACTGTCTGAAGCTCCTTAAGGCAAAATGTATTTAAGTTGAAACACATTTTTTCTTCATTTTTATGCAGAAAAAATTCAGAATGGGTATCATGGGTGGACAAATTGCAAAATAATAATTTATATTGAACTTTACATGGCAAGAGGGTTGGGCTTTTCTTCTTCCTTATGCAACCTCTTTGCTGTTTCTGGCCTAACCCATTCATCTCCTTTATCAGAAAAATAGCATGTATGTATTCGTGGGTGTTGTTTATTGTCTGCTTTTTTTTTTTTTTTTTTTTTGGTATTTGTCATGTTCTAGCATTCATCAAGTTAAAGCATCCATGTATTCAATGAAAGCATAGTTATGTCTACATCTGCCACAGAAACATAGGATTACCCAGTCTTAGGTGTACAGACTAAATGCATACAAGCCTGGCTCTATTTCATGGTACCCGGGAGTGCTGTTTAACCACTTCACCTTGATTCGTCTACAAGGCTGCCGACAGATCAAATGAATTACTTGACATAAAGCATTTAAAATAGTGCCTGGGACATGGTACCTTCAAAGTAAATGTTTCTCTAACGGAGTGTTACCTATTATGTGGACCCTTCATGAAGACACAATTTGCATTTGAAAAAGACCTGACATTTTAGAGACTTCTCACACATTATCGCATTTCAGGATCAGAACAAACACAAAGTAATAGTCAGAAACAGTAAAACTTGCATATAAATTTGGGGCAAAAATATTGTACGTTGGCTGTTCAAGATCATTCTACCTCCTCCTTCTGTACCTCCCTGCACAGCAGAAGGTCAAAGGGTAAAACGGCATTTCCCAAATGGCTTTGCAACCTGGGCTTGATTAAATTTAGATTTTCGCCAATCAGATGAACTTACATTACGTTTATATTCAGAACTGAGTTAAGTGAAGGACAGGCAAAGTGCCATGAATCAATTTTGCTGGTGTGGATTCCAACAGCGTCTTTCTTTCTTAACAGCTTCATAATTCAATGGCTCCTTACAAAGTCAGCAAGAGTTTTCCCAATCCAGGACCAGGTGGGGGGGGGGGGGCTGGTAATCACTATTGGAAGCTGAGCCTAGAGCCTGCCCCTCCAGTTCATTCACTGAATTTGTAAGCTGCCTTTCTGTTTAGGTAAGTTAAAGGAGTTTTGTTTGCAAATGAACCTTAACCTATTCAACATTAAAGCCAAAGGGACATGGATGGAATTCTTATCTCTGATTCTTAAAGACAGGAACCTGGGTACATTGTCAAGATGATTTTTTATTGTAATTTAGTCATTTACAAAATGTGGTTAACAATATTTAATTTAAAGTGTTGTAAGATAGAGACTAGATGTATAAAACATTAATAAAAGAGCTAAAAGGGAAGATCATATTTAGGGGGAAAACTGAGGCTTAGTGTGTTAAATGGCTGATACAAGTCCTCAAGGACATTTTGTGGTAGATTTGGAATAAGAACACTCCTCTTTAAACAGCTGGTCAAATGCTCTTTCCCTTACACCACACAGCTTTCCAGAAGGAATATATATTGCCCAAATTATTCTCTGCTTCTAAGACGGAAGGTAATATTCAAGATGATGAGGGAGCAGGAGGCTGACTGAGGACAAAGCCAAAGCTGGCACCTTTCACCCCCTCTCCACCCGCTCCCCTTGGTAATGTGTAACATTCCTCAGGCACCTCTGACCACCATAAAGGAGAAACAGTTAACTTGTAGAGATCACAATCCTACAAGACAGGAATCTCCCAACTATCTTGATGTTAATGGCTTGCCAAAAGGCAACATTGATCAAGCCACAAGGCCTCCAGTATCCTGCCACCTTGTAGGCCCTCTTTAGCATATGAAAGCTCCGTTGAAACCTCCCTTTCCCTCACTTCCCCAACCACAGGAAACGTATCCTGCCATTCCTCACAACCACAGGGCAGCAGTTCTTCCTGCCCACGGGTCCTGTCCCCTTGCTTTAATAAACGACCATTTTGCACCAAAGATGTCTCAAGAATTCTTTCTTGGTCACCGGCTCCGGACCTCAGCCCACCAAACCTCACCTAAGTTCTAGAACTTCATCAAAGAGATGGCTTGCTTTTAACAAAACCTGGACTGTCTGTAAGCCTATGAGTTTCACACAGAAATGACAAATTGTTAGCTACATCTTTACATCCCTGACCTGAGATAGATGTGTGAATGTGTGTGGGTGTGTTTGTTAGTTTTATCATGAACTATGGGGATACAGAGCAAAGGATATCAATTCTGGCTAATATTAGAGTCACCTGGGAGGATTTCCAGGATTACTGAAGCCCAAACACCACCCAGCCCAAATGAATAAGAATTTCTAGAGAGGCACCTACATAGCTGTATCTTTAAAAAGTCCTCGGATAATTTAGAACAGAGTTACGACTCTTTGGTACAGAGTGAGAATCTACCGTAATCTGAGTTATGGATATATGGAAGTACCTTCTTTACCCTTTTTTCTGAAAACAGATGCTATTATCCTCAAAAAGAAAGGTTTTAAATCATAAAGCAGTAAAGACCTTTTTAGAGGACCAGATTTTACCTCTGACTCTCAGGAACCAAATGAGTTACCCCCCACCATCCTGGTCTCAGCCACATGCTGAGAGGAGAAATCTATTGATCTGTGTACCACCTGCAGGCTGTGGGCCTGGAGGCCACATTTCCAAAGTATTGATCTGCATATCTCTCAAGAGCATATTCCTGTTTTCTCTTTTCCATGTGCTTTTTCTCTACACAACAGTTCATTGAAAAGTGTGCTAATCAGGTAACATTGAATTCTTCACTTTTGTGTTGCTCACTAGTAATCATAATATGGAAGAATGAATGCATACTTTGAAATACAGATATCAAGCAAGTATAAATAACAGCAAGAACTTATACTCAATTAATCCATTTTTAACAAGCATGCCCTTCAAGAGACAAGGAATCTTGGCATCCCAGAGCTATTCAAGAAGAGCCCACACCAAATATCATTACTGGGTACCATCTATCCTGTTAGCCAATCAACCTCTTCATTCCCACTATGGTGCCCCATATTGATAAGGGAGCAGGAGGCTGGCTGAGGACAAGGCAAAAGGTGGCACCTTGCACCCCCTCTCCACCCATTCCCCTCAGTAATATGTGTGACATCCCTCAGGCACCTCTGGCTGCCTTAAAAGAAAAACAAATAGTTAACCTGCAGAGATCACAGTCCTGCCAGACAGGAGTCTCCCTTGGTTTACCAATGTCCTAGAGATTTACAACAAAGAAGCTATCTAACAATAGCACAATTTCCAGAAGCAAATAACTCAGTTCCTCAAGCCCTAAATAAAGTTAAACTTCTTCTAAACCCAAATCTCACTAACAAGGACACTTGATAGGAGAAATGTGAAACTTTAACTCTAGATCTCCAAGATAGTGTCGATAATCATTCCCAAGCATGTGGCCCACTGATACACATCTAAAGGGTCTCACAAGATTTTTACTACTAGTAATGAATAACCTTGGAGACCTTGCTTCCAAAATTCCTTAGAGACTAACATCACCCCCTTTGTTCTTACCTACCCAACTCCTATGTATATAATCAGCCACTCCTCAGGATAACAGGGCAGCAGCTCTTCCCTGCCTATGGGTCCTGTCCCCGTGCTTTAATAAACCACCATTTTGCACCAAAGATGTCTCAAGAATTCTTTCTTGGTCATCGGCTCTGGACCTCAGCCCACCAAACCTCACCTAGGTTCTAGAACTTCATCAATATGGCAAGAGTGAGTAACAGACATTGTGACGTCCAATCTATTTTATGAAAGCATGTTTATGTTTGTAATGAGGAAATGGGAGCTACTTTCTTTTGAAAAACTCCTGGGGAGGTATACCCTATAACTACTACTGGGAGTCAGACAGACCTTGATTCAAACTCCCCCAACCTCTTCATTTATTGGCCTTCTAAAGCTTCTCTTCCCTCCTAGGTAAATTTTGACAATGAAACAAACAAACAAACAAAAAACAACTTCTTGTTGTGAAGACTGAAGGAGATCATGAACATAATGTTGTTGAGTTCTGCATGACATATAATGAATATTTATAAATGTGCCTGTTGTAAAGGTTATTATATAATTTTAGCTGTAAAGGAGGTGGAGACATGTTGTGGTAGAGAAAAAGAAACCAGCAGACTCTCAAGTCAGATTATGTATAGACACTGAGACTAAGCTCTGATCAAGTTCCCCCGACTCCCCCTGTACTTGATTAAACTTTAGACATGTTTCTTCCTGAAGCTAGGCCCATGAACTCCCCATTCGTAGAGCACTTGCTTTTTGAAAACTGGAAATTGTGAATTCTTTTTCTGCCTCTATAACATGTTTACAAATCTTCTTCCAGGCTTTTGTCAGTTTTACAAGCCAGGAAATGTCTTTCTCAAAGACCTAGAAAACATCTCTTTAAAATGTAACTTTGAAAAAGGAGCCAGCACCCCTATCTCCCAGTCTCTGCGGGAGCTTTGGACCGTAACCCCTAACTTCTTAGATGGGTGGCAATTAGCAAACAAAAATGGCTTAGTCAAAGAAAAAAACATCTACATGCTCACGAATAACTAAATTAGCTTGACACGGCCCACCAATCAACCTCTGCCTACAATGTCCTCCAGAAATTTTCCGTGGCTCACCTCAGTGCTTAAAAATCTCCTCACCTTTCGTTTTGGAGCTCTAGTCTCTCCCTTCTGTTGCAATAGTTTTGAATGAAGTCTTCCTTGCCTGTTTAATTTTAGCTAGTGCAATATTTGCATTGACAGTTCACACAGAGTCCACTGATCTCTACCTGGCACTCACATTTTACATGAAGATTTGAAAGAAAAATGTAACTTACCTGGACACTTAAAACATTTTTCTATGAAAACCAACATGTGTGTGTTACGGAGAATTCACTGTTCGTATGTACTCATGAGGTGTATTTCCAAATAAAGATGGATAAATTTGGTCTGAACTTACAGGTTCCCTTTGTTTACTGATGTTCACCCTTCCCCTGAGAAAATTACAGCAGAAAATTGTGAAAAGCTCTGTCTCAAGGTATCTCTCAGGTTTTAACTGGTAGAGCCAGGACCCAACAGCTACACTGAACTATGAGTTATTAATCTGTCATTATTTCTATATCTTATATAAAAGCACTTTTGCTTAATCAAATGATTGAATGTCTTGCATTTTAACGAACCTCATTTTAAAAATATATGCATTGCCTTGCTGTTCAGGGATTTAATAATTCTTGTTTTGGTTTTCCACTTTTAAAGCAGCCTAAGTCTTGAATCTTGTATTTTGATTTGAAAAACATATTTTTAACATCTTTACATGAATTCTCTACTTACAGAGTACCTGTGTTTGAATTTTTACAAGGATAAAATGTATGCAAAAATAGACCTTTCAGATGACCCCTGAAATTTCTCATCAAAGTGCTGTTAAATTTTTGTTAGCTATAAACAACTAGGTGAAATTTGGAAACCAAAGATTTGTTGGGGTGATGCTTCCTTTGCTTACTAAAGAAAACCACTCTTTCCAATAAACATGCAGGATAAATGGTGTCAATGAGGCCTGAAATTGTGAAGAGCTTTGAACGTTCCAGTTTTCCTCCCAAGATTAATGTCCAGAAAGTTTCTGATATTAAATCTGTTGCATTAAAAATTCCTAAGTATTTATGAAACATACAATCACTGTCAACTTGAGTCCTGTTCAGACAAAAATGTCCACATCAGTTTTGCATTACAATTGTTTTCATTGTATCTATACAATTGAGCATCCTATTTAATTTCATTGACTTGAAATCCCTATAAAGTTGAATTGGAATTTTTATTCTTCCACGGACTAGCTGCATGCTCTGGGGAATATTATTTGACCTCCTCAAGGATTAACCATCTCATCTCTAAAATGCAGAGAAGATCACATATGCCTCATAGTCTTCTTATGGGACTTAAATGAGATATTTAATGCAGAGTCCTTGCATAGTGCCTGCCATGTTGTTAACCACTCAATTACCAGTGACAGTGGTGGTGACCATAGTGGGTATAGACTGGGCAAGTCATTGTAACTGATGGGTTTTACCTATGTTGGATGACTCTTTAAATCCAATCCATTTTGAAAAGAGATGCACAAACAAGTTTATCATGAAGTTAATGAAGCTGAACTTTCAGGCATTCTCATTTGTACAGATCTCTTCCTATTCATATATTTACTTTCTTACGCAAGGTCCACATTTATAATTTTATACTCTTTCCTTAAAGAGAACTTTTATAATATTTGGGCCTGGATCCATGCCTGCCTACTTTTTTTACTGAACTTTTAGGGAAACACAGAAAACCAGTTCACTTATCCAGCAAAAATGTATATATGGATACATTAAGAATTCGATGCATATAATGAGAATGCTTAATAGAAAAGAGGCCATATTCATTAATAAATGGATTACATCAATCATCTATAAAGACTTGCCTTTGATAACATATATGTGGCATTTAAGTAACATCTCTTAAAGTTCCTTTGAGAAATCAAAATGCACAAAATATTAGGGGAGAAGAGGCTCTGAGAATAACTAGGCAGTATTTCAATGGAGGGGAATGAAGACGTTTCTCAACAGTCTGTGGTCCTAGCTGGCCCTCCCTCCACAATACCCACAGATGCTGTGTGCCAACACTTTGCTGTGAAAGTCTGTCCTCATTAATTTACAGGCTTGCCTGTTTTATTTTGAGAAGTTTTAAAGAACACATACACATAGATGCACATACACACACACATACAGTCTTTACAATTACAAAAAAAAATAAGAAAAATATTATTTCGTATTGGATATTGTTTATGTGATGAGAAGTCCCCTGAAATTTAAGCTTCGGAATATTAACTCCAGGAAAACAAAAACAAAAACAAAAATCCCCACACGTTCCTATATATACTATAAACACAGACACATCTATTTTGTTTGTCTATAAAACAGCAGCTGTTCCTCTCTGTCAGAACATTTTATATGCCAGGGTGAAGGAAATGTCCCTTTTCTTGCATTTTAGTATTATTTTCATCAACAGCAAATGAAGACTTTTACAAATTGTCTGCCATGGCTTGTGTATATTCTTTAAAAAACAATAATCTGTTTTAAAATTAAAATACAGTCTCATGTTTCATTATGTGCCTGAAGTATTAAAATGCTTTCCTCTACATTTTCTTAAAACGACCCATCCCTAAATAGTGCTACCTCTTCCATAATTTCATCCATTCGCCAGCAATGTTCTTATGTCCTTGTTCTCTGCTGAAGACAAAAGAAGAAGAAAACTCCAGGCCCATCAATCAAAAACAACACAGTCAGCACCAAGTCCAATAATGAAAACCATGATTTCATAAATCATCTTCCACAGGTTGGGGTCATCTTTAAAGAAAAAAAATATCTTATCAGGTACAGCTGAATATTCTCATGGTCTTTCATGCTTCAGTCTTTAATGAAAACAATAGAAGGGCTGACAGAATACAAATGTGTCACCTTTCTTAACTTAAAAAAAAGAAAAAAAAAAAAAAAGAAAAGAAAAAACCCACCCTGACTATGCCCTTGAAATACCTTGAAGTCAAGATATCTTTCTCTCAAAAGGTCTAGCCATTCTTCTCTTTAACAGTTTGGCAATGAGATAACTTTTTTCTTTTTCTTTCCTTTTTTTTTTTTTTTTTTTCTTCTCTTACTCTCTTTTCAGATATGTGTGTTTAATTCAATCAAGTGGAGATTAAATTTAAGAACTCCTTTTCAGAAAGCTATTTCCTGGCAGTAACTAGCACTAACTGCAGAGGGAGGTTTGACATGGCATTTTTGTTTTAGCTGAATCAACACCTCTTGGGTAAATTCCGTTCTGTGACCCCAAGCCCACATCCACATATTAGGAAGTAAAATAAGCAGCTTGTAATCACTAGATAGATTCAGACTGAGTGGAGATTTATCTCTTTAAAAATATGGACTCTATATTTGCAAACCTGGTTAAATAGGTCTGAGTAAAATAAAGTTTGATTAAGCATACACAGTACTGTATACTTAATCAAAGTTCTCAAATTGATTTTGCTAGGACATTGCTGCCTGGCATACCCCAAGTCCTTAAATGTGATTCAATAAAATCTATTTTTTGGACTTGAATTAGCCACCCTTATTGGGACATTCACCTTGTTCAAAGGTCTAGACCCAGTTTATATAGTATAAAATTCATTCAGTAGTGGGACAGAGACATGGTGTGGGGGGCATTTCTTTATACGTAGACAGAGAATGACAGTGTGCTGAAAAAATTAATTGTTTGAGTGTAAAAATTAATGAATGGGAAAATGAAGTAGAAACACAAAGAAGAGACACATGCAAAATGGGTTGCTGAATGTAGGAAGGAGATGACTTAGGCAACAGTTTATATTAAGGTTTTCTTAGGTATATTATATAGAATTCAGAAACTCAATGTAGAAAATTTATTCTTCAGGTGCGCTTTTGCAGCTGACATAAGAAAACCAGTTGATTTAGCAAGCTTCCATTGTCTTATTTAGTAAGCACTCTGAAAATCTCTATTCAGAAGAGGTTGCTATTTACAGGCATTTTGAATTCTTACCAATTTTCTGCCAGCTACATAATGTAAAAGCAATGAATGGCTATACTGCATTGTTCACACTTTCAACTATATGTGATTATCTGGTCCACTGGTCTACTGTAGTGTATTTCTGAAATGAATTGAAGATAAGCCTGTAATAGTCCATTTCATACAGAGACATTTGTCTCAGTTTAAATTCAGGGCCCAAATATCTACTTATTTCCATTCTATTTTATAAGTACAGTGTTTTCATCATCATAAAACTATATTAGCTTCCTGATTATACCTGGAATTCTCCAAGTTCTAGGAGAGAGCTACCAATCTCATTCCTGGTTCTTTAGCATCCCTGCTCTACAATGAATAACACAGTCACTGAAAAAAGGGCAGAAGAGTCAGAAAGAATTTATGGAGAGTTTCCCTCTGGATAATGCATGATGTCCAGTTTTATATAAATAAATATATTTATTTGTATTACCAAGGTACTCATATTAACCTTGCTTTGTTGATAGGAACACAATATATTTGAATAAAAAATCAAAATATGACTGATGGTTGAACAAATTCAACTTTATTATTCTCAAACCAATTAGAAAGAGTTACTAATACGTTTAGTAACTATATTTTATAAACTTCAGCTAATCAAATTTCTTGTCATTAAAATGTTAAGATAATCTGATTTTTAAAATAAAAGCTGTGAAGGGATAAATACACGATATCATCTAGGTAAAATTTAAAATAAGAAAATAATTATCATATATGACTTGGGGAATACACACCTATTTAGAAAAACCATACATACATGGAAAGACATGCGGGAGTGGAAAGAAAGAGAATGTTGTTTCTGTATGTTTTATGTCTTTCATAAAAAATTAAGCAAGCAGAAGCAAAGAAAGCATTTCATTTTCTCTTTACATTGGAAATCTTTCATAATCAAAAAAGGAAGAATTAAAAATATTATTTAACAAAAACGAATGAGTAGTAAAATTGGTAGAAGATTATGGATCATGTAGAGGCGTTCTACATAAGTTTTGCACAATAGCAAATTTGTTGCTTGTTATTTTCTCTAATTCTTTATAAAACAAATTTAGAATCCCCCTATAATGAATTTCAGATTTATAAACAATAAAAGTTTCTTTGAGAATATAAAATTAGAATACAAAAAGAGGTTCCTTTTCTGTGTGTATAGGAATGAATTCATATAAATTAAACATACAGAGTGTATCTTACTATTATGGATTTAGCCTTAAAAATCAGTTACACTTTTGAGGAATCCACATTGTTCGTTTTTGTGTTTTCCTACAAAGGAGGATGACTATTACATTTCCAAGTTTACAATGTAATATTTTCCTCCCATAAACAATAGTTTTTGGGTTTACTCCTTTTGAAAACAAAAGGAATAAATCTGAATATCATTTGAAATAACTTCCGTTTCAGAAAAAAATATTGGCCCATATAACATTACTCTCTTTTTTAACTCTAATCAACATGAAAATAGTATAATAGTCCAATATAATTTAATTTTCCTAAGTACAATTCAGTAGATGAAACATGCATTAACTTTATAAAGCAAAAGTCTACAAAATACATACAGTATTCAATAAACACAATTTGCAAAAATATTCAGAAAAAGATATATGTATACAGTAGTTCAAGATGGTTTTAGGGTTTCAAGTCCTTTAAGTCCTTCAAGTAAAAGCAAGAGAACTACCAAATGAATACCTCCAATATTATTAATCGTGATCCTAGAAGGTATACTTCTCCTCTGTTGTTCTATAATGCTCTGTAAAGGCAAAAAAGCTAACATGATATTTTAAGCCTTTGATATTCCCTAATAATAATATTATTTCCTATTTCCTTAATAATAATATTAATTAAAGTTTATACTTTAAATATAATTCCAAATTAGAAAAGTTCTGGGAAGAAAATATTTATAAAGCTTGAGTAGAAAGATGTTAAAAGATGGCTTGTTATTTTTCCATATATATTTTGTGAGCAATTCAGTATTTTTTAAAGATTTTATTTACTCGTTTTAGAGATAGAGCAGGAATTGGGGGAGAAATAGAGGGACAGAGACAAGTAGACTCCATGCTGAGTGGGTAGCCTGATCTGGGACTCGATCCCAGGACTTTGAGATCATGACTTGAGTTGAAACCAAAAGTCGTTGCTCAACCGACTGAGCCACCCAGGACCCCTGAGTGATTCAATATTTTGATTAATGGATTTAGTTATTGTTAGACACTATCTCATTCCTTGTCTTTAGCCATTTGGCTATGTACCTAAAGGTGACAAGCTGCCACCCTCCTAAAACTACCAATTATCAACAAACACATATATATACTCTGTGCACCTACTGGTCATTTTATCAGGACATATTCTAGTTCATCGTCATCAGTAGCAACTTTCTTCTTACTTAAGGTCTCTTTTCCCTTAAATTCATAATGCATCTGTAGTCAGTGTCCCGTGGTTTAGAATTAAGTTAAATGCTATTTTCTCTAATAGGGATTTGCAAACCACTGCCAGCAGACCAGATCCAGCCCTGCCATTTGGTTGGTAGAGTCTACGGCGGCTTTCCCACTACAATGGCAGGACTGAGTAGCTGCCAATGAAGCCTTCTATGACCAGGAAAGCCTAAAACATTTCCCGTCTAGACCTTAACAGAAAGTTTGCTAACCCCTGGTGGATGGTTTGATACAAAATAGAACATTAAAAAATATGATTTAACTGCATATTTCCAGTATCCTTTGAGTAAGTTTATTTTTCTAAGTAAAATATAATATACTTGAGATTAAGAATCATTTTTTTAAAGCTTATATTTTGAGTATGACCTCAAAGTGCCTCATGCAGTTCAAAGGACATATTGAACACTTGATACCTAATTGATTTATTAAATCATTGTGGAGCAAGAAATCCAATTATGGTATAAACCACATTTCCTCTAAACTTGATCCCTTTATCTAGTGAGATCACCAGAGTACTACATAACTGGACTGCGTAACTGTAGGATTAAAGATAGCTTTGAGGACCTTTGACAATAATTATGCTTTTAGCTTTTCCAATGAAACAGGCATTCTTAGAATTCTCTGTAATTTAAAATAATAATAATAATAATAATAATAATAATAAATTGCCATCAAGGACAACATCCGTTATGTTCTTCAAAGTTTCTCTTAAAAGCTCATGTTGAAAATCTTCCCAGCATTCAACATTAAAGTAAAGTGTGTGTCTCCCTTTATTATACAGTGACAGCTACCCAATCCACTGTCCTTCCTTTTAAAATTGGCCTTCTGGAAACCCAGAGCTAATATTAAAGCTCATTTTTAGTAACTAATCTTACATCTCCCTTCCTATCATGCTCTCCACACTTCTGCACTCCACTCCTTTAATACATAATTTTTGTTTTTCTTCTTTTTAATGATTTTATATTTAAAAAAAAATACGTACAATATAATCATTCTGGAAGTATGCATAACAAAAAATGATGAATGAATGCATGCATAAATAAATGAAGGAAGGAACTAATATATAATAAATACATTGCAGAGTATGGCATTCATTATTCCCAACAAAAAACCTGGCATGTTCTATCCAATCCTATTTTCCTATTTCATCAAAAAGGTCACAATAGAACAATACTGGAAAAGTTTTGACTAGTGAAATTCAGAAATAATAGCTGATTCCTGACCCAAAGTTAGGAAAATGCCGCTCCCAAATGAAAACTAGATTTAAATATTAATCTAATCTAATATTACCTAATCTATCTAAAATGTTACCTAATCTAATATTAAATACTAATTAAATATTATGGAAAGAGACCTCTGTGCAACATTGGGACCGTTAAGCAGGGATTAAAGGGGTTCAGGTTGGGGGATTTAAAACTTATGTTATTCTATTTACATCAGGGGTGACAAGTTAGTCATGTCAAAGCAGACATTTGCTTTATGAAGAAATACCTAAAGGCTATAAATGTAGGAGGGATATGCACTTACTTTAAAGTGTGTGGGTTGGCTGGGAGGGGGACAAAACTTTTGACTTGCCATATTCCAAAACCCTTGCTCTATAATGTTGTTTGGTTGGTGGAATGGGGGAAAGAGGATTCAAAGGAAGGTCAATCTGTTTTTACAATGGATTGTAAAACTTTTAGAGTGGGAAGAACCAGAACCCTAACCCATTGTTTGAAATCAGAGTCAGTTTTGTTTGTTTGTTTGTTTTTGTTTTTTTGTTTTTAATTAGAACCCAGTGGTCCAACAGATTCCTAAAGGCAAACAGGGCAACAAAATCTCTGAAGTAAAACTGCTTTAAATTTAAGAAATTTTGTTTGGTGACCCAGACATAATGACAAAGACCTTTCTCAGAGTTTGTGGAGAAATGTCTGTGTTTGAGGCTGGGAAAACCTCTGTGGAGCCAGCCACTTGCCACTAACATTGTGTCTTGGGAAAGCACAGTGAGCACCTGAGCTCTGTGACCTTGGATGGGTTATTTCTGCTGTCGGCAATATCATTTCCTATTCTGAAAGAAGATGGCGGTAACAGTGTCTTCCTCTCAGGGTTCTGTAAAGATTAAATAAGTTGATATATGTAAAATGTCTAAAAATTCAGGTAGCTAATAAGTCCTACATGAGGGATTGCTTATTATTATAGCCAATCAGTCCAACTGGCCATATATGTCAAGATGGGTTCACCATTAATTGGGTTATATATGTAACTGGTGACAGAAAAATGGGCAAAAGCTTTGTGATGATCAAACCGACCATCAAGGGAGGAGTCAGGGATACTTTTTATAATCTCAGGCTTGTTTCTAATTAGCAGTATGTCCTTGAGTAAACCACTTACAGCTCTGAGTCTCAATTTCCATAGCTGAAAGATAAAAAATGAGTTAGTCTAGAGCATCCCTAAGGTCCTTTTGGCCCAAAGATTTTATTAGTCTATGAATCCTCTTAATGAGTATCACATTTTCAGACCTTTGCTACACATTATGAAAGAAACAGACAAAACACCAGCCAGTTCCCTTCCCTACCAGAGGTTCTGACGCTGCTATGACTAAAGAGCTTTTTAATCCACCCTTGCACAACACAATAACGTTCTCAATTATATAAACTTTGTTAAGTATTCCTCAGATTCTGCAGACCAAAGCAGCTTGAGGCCACTGGCAAAGTTTATGCAGAGCCAAGATGACCAGCATTCACAGCTTTCAAGCTCCTGCTTGGGAGAGAACCGTGGCACTCCTCTTAAGGCAGAGTCTACACTTTCACATTTTACTGACAAGGGATTACACTCAATAAAACTTTTTTGACTGACACATAGTTCCTATTACTCAGCTGGTCCTCTGCTGCCAAAGCAGCAACCCAAATAGGTTCACGACCACAAAAGTGAGGAGGCCTTGTCCTCTCCTATCATCAGTGATGAGAGGGAGCAGTGTGCCACCCAGCAGGTGGGGCTATGGGGTATTTGTGGCTTCAGTCCTCTTTATGTCCTTTCCTTGCCCTCAAGACTATTATTTATGTTGGCAACTTGTCCCTTTAACGTCTTAAACTGATAAATACTATGTAACAAAATGTCAGTGACAGTGGACTTCCCTGAATTTGTATTAAATGTGTATATAATGACCTTTTCTCTCTCTCTCTCTCCCATTTAATTTGGAATTTATAATTGTCCTGAAACTCCTTAGGCCTTCTCTTCTGCGAATAAAAAATATCAGTAATCTGAACCTGAAAGAAATATATCTGTATTTTATTTTATTTTATTTTTTGGTCATTACTCTGTGTGGGAGACAATATCAGGTCAGAAAAGGCTAGGTATCACGGACCACTGCACTGTTTCTGCGGTTGTCCCGCAGGTCACCTTGCAGGTCTGAAGCCTCACAAAATCTATGAGGCAAAGCAGTCTCCCTGGGACCAGACAAGCTTATTTCAACGCTCATTGCCTTAAGAGTTGATCCATCAGGTATCTGATTATTTAGGCGATCTTTTCTGATGGCATAATCTTCAAGTTCTGTGCATTGGCAGGATGGATGCTTAACTATGGACTTTTTACTCTTTAGAGCTAATAAAATCCACAACAGAAGCACCTATGAACCCTACATGGGGTATTTGCCTCACAGTAATTGAACCATGTGATGTCTTGTATTAGGTAGCCTATATCTTAATTCAAAACCAGTTTTAAAAGGGCTTGTTTCCATGACATCAGGAAACCCTTGTCTTCCAGGATAGAGGAGAATGAAACGCTTCATGATTAATGACACTATCTAAATACTGGCACAAGCTGGCGAGCTCTTGCAAAGGAGGCGTGTTTCACTGCATTCTGCCCAACACAACAGCTCATTAAGCAATATTTTCCCCATTAATGTTTAGTATTAAACACTGAATGAAAGACTAAATATCATATGGAAAAACAAATTGAAAACAGCACAGTAGGGTTTAGGGTACTCAGCCAACAGCCTCCCCTTCATTTGGAAGACAGCTTGCATACCTATTCCAAAGATTAATGAGCAATCAGTTCTAAATTAAACCAAGACCTGCATTTAAATCTTTTTTTTCCTCTGTTGAAAGCACGACTATGAGTTACACTAACTGAGATAAAATACAGTATTAGCCTTTCCATGTGTTGTGTAATGTGGTTAGAAACATGAAAGATTGTTTCTGAAACATTTCCTTCACATTTTTTCATCATTTATTTTCCTGCACAATTTGAAAGGAAATGGGCCATGATGAGGTCAGTAGTTTCTGCCACATGATGTAGAATCTTGCTCTCTGTCAGTCACCCAAAACACAGTCACCTCTTTGAAGATAGAATAAGAAAACTGCTTTTATGAACATCACAGATCCTATCATAGGTGGCTAACATAGAATTTCAATTATATAAAAACTGTCAAAAGAAACTACCTTTTCCGCAGGAGCACTGATATTGTTATCATGAGTAAAAATAGGGAAGAGCCCACTATATCGCTCAGGCCTCCGGACACTCATGGGATGCTATTATGAGACACCTTTATAAACAGAGAGGCTCGGTTTAAGCCATAATCTGACTGAATCCTCAAGATTCAAAAGTGGTCCAAAATGAATTAACTTGATTGGTCGGGTCTGCTTTAGAAAAATCTGAAACAATTCACAAACTTCACCCATTATTTAGGGATTTTTATGAATCAAAATATCAAGGGACAGGATCAAGGCATGGAATTTTTTCTACATGCCTCAAATCTTACAATAACACATAAGCAGGAACTAAAACTAGCAACACAGACAATATGTGCTATTGACATATGGAAAATGGGAGTCTGATATGAATGTGAGTGGCCCGAGAAGATCTTGTGGAAAAGGTTGGTCTAGGACATTAAAGGATGGGGGTAGTTTTTTAGAACTAAGGAAAAAGATTAACTAACTTTAATTTTGATTAAGAAGGATAATTTCACAGTTATTTAGAAACTTAGCTTCATATAACTTAAGTATATCTGTAGGAGGTTGAATTGTGGCTTTAAAAAGGTAAGTTCATATCCAAATCTCTGGAATTGTGAATGCGATCTCATTTGGAAAAAAGGTCTCTGTAAACGGAATTAAGGATCTAGACATGAGATCATCCCAGATTTTTCTGATGGAACCAACAGCCAATGGTAAGTGTCCTTAGAATGTACACACAGACAAAAGAAACATAGAAATAAGAAGAGGAAGCAACGTGACCATGGAGGTAGAGACTAACATAATGCAGTCACAAGACAAGGAATATGTGACTTCTAGTAGTAACTGAACCTTTAAGGAGTAAGAGTGCCTCCAAAACTTGCAGAGGGAGTGCAGTCTTGCTGGCACCTTGATTTCTGACCTCTGGCCTCCAGAAATAGGAGAGAAGAAATTTCTGGTTTTTACGTAACCAAGTCTACGGTAATTTGTTATACCAGCTACAAGAAATGATTAAAACCTCTTATTCCTATTTGAACTCTCAGTAGATAGCATAATTGTAGATAGAAGAATAACCTTAATTTCCTTTACTGGATTGAAATTATAAGCTCAGAAAAGAATACACTGCGTGTTCCTCTTACTTGCAGGATGTTTCCACAAAATGACCTCAAAGCAAGGATGATATGAGGTGAAATCATAGCAATGCATTCAGGGAAGAATGGTTAGCATTCTTAAAAGTGAACTCACTCTCTCATTTGACTTTCCTACACCATTGCCTTTCTGTGAAATGCTCCCATCATCCTCCTCCCCATTGCCATCATGGTCATCACGTACAATTATGTAGCACTTGCTTTATGCAGGATTTACAGATGAGGAACTGAAAAACAGAGCTTGAGTCATTGCCAAGTGAAGTAAAGAAAAAGAGTTGACATGAGGAAAAGCAACTGCCACGTGGTAACACTCTTATAGGTAATGACAAGAATGCATTTGTTCAAGTAACAGATGACGTGTATCTTCTAAGCATGGGGATCATTCCCCAAACTATGGTTCAGATAAAATGAACTTATATGTAAGGATAAGAGGAGATGCACCAGGACTCAAGAGAAGGATGTGCATACAGGGTGCTCCACAGAAGTGTGGGGGAGTTAGAGTCAGGAAAGGGGTAAAGCGAGCGAGCGGTGAGAAAAGTTTAAGTTAAAGATGCTTTTTATCATCATCATTATCATCATCATCATCATTATCACTAAGAAAATACTGGATCAGGTGACAGCATCCATAGACTCACTCTCATAACCTGAATTTCTCTGCTGGCACAGAAGAAAAAAATCGGTATCCGGGGTGGGGTGGGGGGACTTCGACTTCCTATGGTTTTTAGAAATTTCAACTTTGAAAGACATTTAAATAGAAAATGAGTTACCTAAAAACACAATCAGAAAGTTTTGAATTGGGTTATATACTATAGATTTAGTGTACACCAATGAAACCTCCATTGATACACAGAAAGGTCAGTGTAGCCCATTATGAAGTGATGTTAAATAATGATTAATGTGCTTAATCACCTGGAATTCAGGTGGAGATATGAGAGGGAGAAAAATGAAGTGGGAAGGCACTTTAATGAGTTCATGGTTTTGCCAAGATAAGCTATCAAAATCTTTATCACAACTTAATTATAAGAATACTTCTGTTGAAATCAAACAAATTAAAAGTAATAAAAATATTTTGAAAGTATCTTATGTCTGATAAATCTTCATTGCTTTATAATCATATAAATGGTTATCAATTTCCTTTGGAGTATGAATTCCATTTATATCAGAAGTATCAGGTTTTTTTTTTCTTTAATTGTGTCTATTCCGTCACAGAAGACTGACATTTTAGTTTTGTCAATCTTGTATGTCTTGAACTTTTATATATAATTCCAGAACAAATAATCAGCATCCTTTTCTGTTCAAGAATTTCTAAAGAGGGGGGTGCCTGGGTGGCTCAGTGGGTTAAAGCCTCTGCCTTCGGCTCAGGTCATGGTCCCAGGGTCCTGGGATCCAGCCCCACATCCGTCTTTCTGCTCAGTGGGGAGCCTGCTTCCTCCTCTCTCTCTGCCTGCTTCTCTGCCTACTTGTGATCTCTGTCCATCAAATAAATAAATAAAATCTTAAAAAAAAAAAAGAAAGAATTTCTAAAGAGGGTACAGGCAAATTTAAGACCTGTTAAAGTACTCTCTTCTGTTCAACAAAAGGGGACTGTCGACGGTAACATAATTTGGATTTGCAAAATGACGTGGAGAAATCTAGAAATTCAGAGCTATCAAAAGGGCAACCCAAAGGGAGAGGGACGGAAGTGCGAATGTTTAGTTATCCCACCTCATCCCTCCAAATGTTAACTCAGCCTCTGCTGAGAAATGCAAAAGGGCTAAAGTGGGTATATGAGCTTCCTAGTAAGGCCAACAGAAGCCAATGTGAGGCAGTTTACAATGACATAAATTGGGAAATAAAAATGTAGAGAATATTCATTCTTAAAATAGAGAATATTATTCTTAAACCAAAATATATAGATAACCTAGGTATCTTGAAAAAATTGCCAACTTTTGCTCGTGTTTTAACATAGCTGGCAACTGTCTGGGGAAAGTTGCTATTAAAAATCTGATATGTGTGTGTGTGTGTTGTGCACACACACACACACACACACACACAGGTATGTCTCAGGAGGAAAATCTCAGACTTTCACAGGAGCTTGTCACTATGCATTTGCAGGTCTAACTTCAGCCATGTATTCCTTAATATTGCCAGGCACTTCTAGTTCTCTCTTTCCCTTTCATTCCCCTCCTTTGCAACAGCATCTTCCACCTCCCTCGCTCTCTAGAACCCCTCGTCTCCACCAATTTCCCTTCGCCTCAAAAAAAGACCAGATCAATTCTTGGAAACGGACGTCATCAGCAGGAAAAATCCCCCAGTCTGCTACCTCTTTACAATCCTTCCTTATTTCTCACTTCTCTTTTCTGCTTTCCTGTGTTTAAAATTAACACTGGCCCGTACACTCTCACATCCCAGCCCCTCTATGTGCATTCTGCATCCAATTTCCTCCCTGTCCGTGGAACGAAATGTTATCAATTTTGACTCTTCTAGCTAGCCTTCAATGTTTCCTTCTTTTCTGGCCCTCAGCACCTCATCATTTACATACGTCCAAATCTTTTCCTTCTTAAAACAAAGCAAAAAAAAAAAAAAAAAAATTTCTCTTTAATCCATTGACTCATTCTTGCTGCGTTAAGCCAAATCTCTTTAAACACATTTCTCTACATTGAATATCTCTGACTCTTTACTACCCATTTGTGCTTCAGGGTTCTCCCATTTGGCCTCTGCCCACAACATACACTCAATCGCATCTCGGACATTTCTGTTCATCTTCTCCAAAGGTACTTCAAAATCAGCATGTCCAATACGAGGCCTCTCATCTTTTCAAATCCTCTCTTTCAAACTCTGCAGCTTTCACTTTATTGCCAAGGCAAAGGCTATGAACGGTTCTTTCTGGACTTAGCCCTGTCCTGAATCAACCCAACTTAACCCTTCGATGTTAGCTCCCACAAAGCATTTAAATCCTTCCATTTATTTACGTCTCCATTGCACAGCTCTTCCCTTTCAAAGCACTTAGGTGCGCTACTTAATTGGATGTTGGTCTGATTTTCCCAGTAGAAGGGGATATAACAGTGTTATTCCTTATACAGTCCTAGGACTGAGCACCAGGCTGGGACATAATTGGTGCTCAATAAAAATAAGTAATAGCTATAAGTGTAAAGCCACTATCAAGAAGGGCAGAAAGCTTCCACTAACTGGAGTTTCTCTATTGTAAGCGCTTTAGAGAAGGAATAAAGCTATTTATTTTAATTATGAACTGAACAAGCATAAGGAGGGAACACCTGAGGTTTGAGCTACAAATGTTATATAAAGTGACTATGATCCTGTGGTGCTAATAAAAGATAAAAATAAAAGTACTGTGTCTTGTACAAATATTTTGATTAATAATTTTGTCAGAATGAAGATTCCCCAGAAGAGGAAAGTCTGTGTGGCTCAAAGCTCAGAAATTCTGCCAAGCTAAAATGCCTAACAATCATGATAGTCTTAAATTCTGTGTATTTTTTAGCTTATGCAATGCTTTGAAATCTCTCCCCACTGCCCCAAAGCCACTAGTATTTGTTAATTTGGCATAATTTGTCCTTTTATTTTGACTACTTAGAGAGAGATCAATTCTCATTGCATTGGAAGTTAATATCCAAGATGTGTTTAATACAGTTTTTGTCTGAATATCTGAAACCTAATATCTGGAACAAATATCTGAAATGAATATCTGAAACATAATAACATCAAATTTCATGTGAATGGAAGTTTGAAACTGACTTAACACATCCCTAGCAAAAGTGCCTAAAGTCACACACTTTTGAAATGTTAGGATTACTTTTATTTTTAACAAAATCTCTGTGAATAAGAGAATCTGTCTGTCTTTTGGATTACTTATAAATGTTATCATTTACATGATTACTTTTTGTGCAAGCAAAAGTACTCCAAAGTACTATTAGCCTAGCCCCAAATGCCCTCAGCTGCCAAAGTGGCAGGAAAAAGCCATTCGTGCTTGCTTGAGATACATTTGAGTGTGCAGTGGCTGTGGGATTTGAATATGAATATTTCTGGGATTTCCTCATTCTTTAGCCAGCTTTGTTTGGGGACACTGAAAATGAAGTAGCACTAATCCTCTACACAAGCTTTTCAGAAAATATCATCCCTCCTGCAGGACGCTCCTTGCAGAAAATATCCGACGATGTAAAACTTACATCGTTAGTTTTGTCCATTTTTGCATGTTGTGATCATTCCCAAATTACTGTAAGTGTCAGGGTGAAATATAGCTGGCAACCTTGTTTTATTCAAGCTGCTAAAAAAGAATTCCAAACCAGCAAATATTGTCATGTCATTTCTTTTAATTAAAAGATAGAGTTCTCTCTCTGAATTCATCACTTAGTATGTTAGATTAAATCTTCCCTACTGCTTTGACCTCCAGATGATCGGTTTCTCTTTTTTCTGCATTTATCTCTGCCCTTGTCTTTTAATTTCTGTAACATAGCTAACAGTATTAAGGAGCTTACACGGACACGGTGCTGATACGTCACAGTAGAAAGTTTAGTGTTCTGGACTTCTTATTTCACAGACTCAGTACTGTTAATGCTGATGAGGTTCCATAAGATTAAACCTGCGTAAGGAAACCTGCTTCCCATTGATGTTTTTACACATGCCTCAATGTAATGGCCGAAAATGTGTAAGAAAGTTGAAGATAAAAGAAAATAGAAAAGAATGGATCACTTATTAGAGATAAATTATCGAACACACTCATTACGCATACACTGGTCAAATGTCCAAAGACACCCATCTTGGTCCCTAAAAAGAATCAAATCACAGAAGCTCCTTTGGTGAGTTATTATGTCGCAGTCTCCAAAGTAAGAGGGGTAAAGGACACTAACAATAACTAATATATTGTTGAAGTAAATGGTGATAACCCTGAAGGAATAGCTTTTTCCCTTTTTTCCCTTCCTGCAATTTCACCGTCTCTCAAAGACTAGAATTAGAAATATAAACACAGAAATGGCAGAGGAAGAGACAGTCTAGTGCCTTTGGAGCTAGCTTTATAATTTTTAAAAGATCCACCCCTGCTTTGTTATTTTGTGCAATGAAAACTCTCAGCAGTTCCCTTCACAGGGGAGTCTTCCATTTCCGACTTGGCATTCCTCCTCCGTGATACAAGGTCACTCAATTATCCTCTCTTCAGATGCCAGTCCCACCGAAGGAAACTACTCTACTGAGGAAGCTCCTAGTGATGGTGCAATTGTACAAACAGAAACAAAGTACTGGCATCTTGCTAAAATGTGTTTTCCCAAGCAAGTGAAGTGTAATTTTCAGCTTTACAGTATCAACTACAAAACTGCACATAAAATGTGAGTACCTAGTCAAAGGGAAACAATCGCTCTTCATTCTAAGCCAGTCCTACCTTTTGTATTACTCTGCAAAGTATCATTTATTTAAGTCAGAGTAACCTATCCATAGACAGGGAAAATCCATTTAGAAAAGTACTACATTAGCACAGCAATTGCTAGCAAAATTCTCCTCAAAGGTTGGCAGGAAGAGGCTAGCAATGGCCTCCTTTTTTTTTTCTTTTAAACAGCACAACTGCACTGATTTACGCAGTTTATAAGACCTGTAAAACTCTTGCTGAGAATTAAAAACATTTTTTCTTGAATTTGTCGTAAGTGATAGGTCATTCCACTACTCACTTAGATAAGTTCTTGAGGTAGGATTTTTCAAAATGCCCTCCCATTACTCAGTGAAATTTCAAAGCAGTGGCAAATTCATCTAGAAAACTACTGTTAAACTTTGAGTGGCACCCTTCTTAACTCTTCGCTCACAGACTTATGGGGATTGATTGCTTCCACAGTTAAACAGAATATCTACTTTAATCTCCTCTAACTGCTGTTGACCTATCTCTGCCATTGCTTCCCAAGTATATAATAAATCAAGAGCATTTTACATGAAAAATGAAGTAATTACTCAGTGAATCCAATGGCTAATTGCACACAGAGGCCTCTGGGAAATATGGGACAAATCAGTGTCAGATTTCAAAAGGCAGAAAGGAAGTTGAAGTTAATAACTCTCAAATACTGACAGGTTGAAAAGGACTTGAAATGCACCATTTCTTCAGACACAGAATCCCCACTTAAGGGAATTGGAAAATTCTAGCTATACACCCAGTCTTTACGCCAATAATAGTACTGACAGCTGAGAAAATAGAACCTATTGCACTAAAGTGAACTATTTCAGAGAAAAAGTAACTACCTTTTATTATCATTTGTATGAAGTTTTCTGAGCAACAAAAAGGTCTGTGTCTTTTTCTTTTTGTTTGCACATCAGTAGAGTCAAATTTGCTCCAAAAACTAATAACTACACTGTTTGTTGAGATGTAATGAAATCTGATTATCTCTCAAATACTCAATAAAACAGCACGGGAACTGAATATTATGCAATCTCTTTTTATTAGAAGAAGTCTATTTTAAAGTTGTTGTTTTTTTTTTTTCCTGTTTGCAAAAGTATCTGATAGATCAAACTGATTTGTTTTGTTTTTTTCTTCTTGTATCTGTCTTACATGGTAGGTAGTATATATCTGTGACATAAAAACATGATATACACCACTGTTACAGAACAAAGATATGAAGCAAAAGTCTCCTCATACAGATCAATACTATATAAACACAAGATAGTACTGCATACTACAAAGAAATTATATTACCATACTGTGGGGGTGAAAAAAAGGAAAAGGACTTCACTTGTTTCAGAAAAAAAAATCTCCTTTTGCAGGAATTTAATGATCCACAACTTTTATAAGAGTCATAAATACACACAGAGTGCATTCACACAATATACCATGAGCATGCGTGCACAAACACACACACACACACACACACACACACATACACCTATATCTCCTTGCAATGTAATTAAGTTATGCTGATATTTTTATTGTTAATCATTACTGGTAGAATAAGCAATAACTTCACTGCTTACAATATCAAATTTAAGTACAGGCTTTAATTTTAACTCCTTTTTAAGCTTCTCCTACTTCCTTCTGATATGGCCTCTGGTTTTGAAGGTTTTTTGTCTATTAAAAGAAATTATTAATACTGTCAGAGCATGGGAAGATATGTGTTTGTGACAAGGATTCCCAGTGGCCAACCTTTCAGACTTCATTATTTTTAGACAGCATGTGGCTTATCTCCTGAAACCATCTCAAATGAGATGAAAACTTAATGCTGACTTAGTAACATTTTACTTCTCTCTTACTGCAGGGCTTTGAGTATTAGGTATCTATTAATTGAGGCAGGTTGTTTCCATAGTCATATTTCTATTCGGGGGATTCTTATCCCTTTGTTAAGTGTCTTTGTGATTTTTTTTTTAAGTAATCTATGATGTTATTAAGAAAAAGGGGAAAAAAGTCTCCATTGTTTAATAATCTAGTATCACATTTATGCTAAAAGAAATGCTATTTAGAAATTAGCAGAATCCTCCATATACAATTAGTAATGCCTATGTCCATGTGCCTTCTGATCCAATGAAAACATAAAAAATATGGTTAAGATCACCCACACAGTCTTCCCTTCCCCCTCTTTTTACCAGCAAATAAGTTAAAGGTGAGGGAATAAGAGATTTTAGCCAATTAGAGAACAAGTAAATCCTTTGCTGGTATTCGTTGCATTATCATTCTGAGAACTTACTCTGCAGAGAATACTGACTTCTGAAATACTTTACTCATCGAAGTGTTTATCTCCCTTTACCGGCAACTCCCTGACTTCTCCCACTATTTTCTCAGGCCAGGTCAGGATGCTTGGTGCTTGATGTTAAAAAGTCTGTGGGTGGTTTTTGTTTGTTTGTTTGTTTGTTTTAATCTTCCATTGTTTTCCCCATGCTTATTATCATGAAGTACTGGAGTGCCTTAAGAAATAGGACTTTAAAAATAACTTTAAATGACTAAAAAGGGTTAGAGGTAAAATAAAAAAACGCCTGTTTTGTTTTTGAAACCTTTTGTGTGTGTGTGTTTTTGTTTCTTTTGTCCCCTGTCTTTGATCCTTTTTGTCCCCTGCTTTCTTGGTAATATTAGTTCTATCAGACTCTGATGGTGATAAGAACTCTGGTCTAAGGAACAAAAGACAAATGAGAACTTGCTGATAATAGATAGCTCCACTTTTGCATTTATTTTCAGACTGGGAGGATGCTGCACTTTATACCTATCAAGTTCAGGAAAACAGCAGTCTTTATCCCCATTTAATCTCAGTGGATTGCTGTGATGTACTCATTAAAAGTTATATATGGAGAGCTGATTAAAAATCATTGTTTTCAACTTGGCAGTGGAAAGCACCGTGACCAACAAGACATAAAGTTAAAATAAAAGGATAGTATGTCATGAACATCTCAAGAAGCAATCTTCTTATTATGGTATGAATCTTTTATCATTCACTTGAGATTCTTTATAATCAAGAATCTGTACTAAAGAAAGAAAGTCTCATCCAAATTTTAGCAGCTCTTCTAAGAAATATGAATCATGTTTTCAGATTCATTTGGGGTGGTGGTCTACTCCCTACACCTGTAAAATATAAGAAGCCTCCTGGACAAACAAGGAGAACAGATTTTTATTTGAGGCTTTCAACATTTGAGCATTCATTTGAGTATTTCAATATTTCAATATTTCAGTATTTCAATATGAGTATTCAATATTCATTTCAATATTTGAGAATTCATTTAAAAATACTGTTTATGCATTCTAATTAATGCAACATTAAAACAAAGATGTTTATGGAATTTTAAGTTAGACTCCCATCATGCGATTATTAATCAATAACAAAATGGAATTTAGAGACTTAGGGTATAGACTCCCTATAACTTAAATTCTCTGAGTTATAAAATTTCTTTCTCTGTAAGATGAGGAAAATGTCTACACATCTCTAATTGTTCTATTTCTTCTATCCGCAGATATTTTATTTGTGTCTACTTAATAAGTAGAGATCTCTATGCTTAAACATGTCCTATAACTCAGCATACCAGGTGTCCCAATTTTATGATTAGACTGGTGAGTTGTAATATTTACGACACTGAAAATGAGTTCTAAATGGAGAAACAGATTTAAATGTTTTGTTTTACATTCTTAGCAATTAATTGTAGTGCTATTTTCTGTTCCAAATATATAAATATTTGATTGATTTTATCTTTTATTGCTCACTCCCATATCATAATAGCCATTCTCCTTGGCTTTCACTTTTCTTTCTACCTGTTACTAGCATTTGGCTATTACAATAATTTTGCAGAGGGCAATACACTATTTCAAACTAAGTGACAATACGAGAACCAACGATAGTTTTTAGAAAACGGTTTAACTACAGATAAGATGTAGCAGCTTAAAGATATGCATAACTCAAAGCTTCTATGAAAAAGTTAAAAGGTTAAAAGTTATCCCATGGTCTTAGCAACCCAGCTTCATGCACGCTGAGGAAGTCACTTGTGCACTCATAGACTCTCCAGTTCTGGCAGTTCCCGGCTGCTGGGATTCAAGGCTTCTGGACTGATGTTATTTCTGGCAGAGAGGCATAAAACCAGAGCCTCTACTTGAAGCAATGGTGAAAGGGCACCAGCTGTTTCCAGATAATTGTGGATATGTTCCAGACTATTAATCTATTCCTTTTTAAAATTTTAACTCACTTTCTATTTTCTCATAATGACCACTGAACCCCTTTCTACATCTCATGGCTGATACTTTTCTTAAGGTCAAATATTGAGAATATGTAAAAATAAACAGAAAGTACAAAACTATTTAGCTCTTCATAAATTAATCATCAAATTCCCTTTGCCTTTGAGTATAATAATTATTTTGAGAAAAGATTCATTTTGTTTTATTTTTTAACAAATCATTGCTCTCTGGATCCTAAGATCCTTTTTTAGCTAGATCCTGAAATGTTAGTCAGTTAATTGGGTGTAGATAATCAACTTAGTGATAGAAGTCAGTAGAATAGACAGGATATAAAACTTTTCTGAAATATATTGTTCAAAAAAAGAAAGAAAGACTTACCAACAACATGATGAGTTTGATTCCTTTTATATTTATACCTACATCTATTTATAGATCTTGAAAACATACACGAGACTAAAGTGGGAGACAGGAGCTTATGGAAATTTTTACTATCTATATTTTTACATACCTATAGTATTTAACTTTTTTCTTTTTTCAAAAAGATTTTTATAAAAATAATTTTTATAGTAAAACTACTTTTTTAAAAAAATGACTTTATTTATTTATTTGCCAGAGAGATCACAAGTAGGCAGAGAGGCAGGCAGAGAGAGAAGGGGAAGCAGGCTCCCTGATGAGCAGAGACCCTGATGTGGGGCTTGATCCCAAGACCCTGAGATCATGACTTGAACCAAAGGCAGAGGCTTAACCAACTGAGCCACCCAGGCACTCCTATAGTAAAACTACTTTTAAAGAATGTAGGAAGACAATGAGAATAAAAGAAATATCTGCAGTGGTTTTATTTAGTTGAACACGAAATATAAGATAATCATTGAGTTGAATTAAGTTACAAACTATTTTCTAAGCCATGATAAAGTATATTATGCTTCTAAAATTGTTATATAGAGACATCTATACATTCCATATAGACCTCTAAGTCTTAAGTTTTACATAAAGGTTCTAGTAGTTAAATAACTAAAAAAGAAATGAAAAGCACAGATATAAAAAAGGAAGTAGTAAAAGTACGTGCATTTACATACTGGGAGAAATAGTACAATAACAGTGAAAGTACTGAGTATATAGATTAAGTTTACAAAATACATGAAGAGGGTCTAGGTATGCATCTCTCATTTTTGATGAGTAAACACTATTTTTTTTTATCAATATCCTGTACGATGGTTAAGAAATTGACATGAGGGGCAGCTGGGTGGCTTAGGGGGTTAAGCCTCTGTCTTTGGCTCAGGTCATGATCTCGGGGTCCTGGGATGGAGCCCCACATTGGGCTCTCTGCTCAGCAGGAAGCCTGCTTCTCTTCTTTCTCTGCCTGCCTCTCTGCCTCGTTGTGTGATCTCTGTCAAATAAATAAATAAAATCTTAAAAAAAAAAAATAAATTGACATAAACACATTCTACTGAAAGGATCCATGTGCTTTTAAAAAATTAGTTTTAATGTCCCTATTGATCCTAACAGTTTGTTTAGCAGTATTTTACTTTGAAGACACAGGTCCCATATGCTTCCATTAGAAAGAAAACTAAAGCAAGAAAGTCTTATTTTAAAAACATGAAATTTTAAGAAAACAAAAGTCATATTCATAAAGTGAAGTAAAATATTACCACATTGAAGTTAAAATACACCAAAAGAGACGATTTTTCCTGAAAATTCCTTTAAACCTTATTCATGTAGTTTCCCATGTATAGCAAGTATCAATGTACGATAATTAAGCAAAGAGCAGTGAATTATTCAAAGTTTAAGCATCCATATTTCAGTCTTCAGCAATTTAACAATCAAAATACTTCTAAAATCTACTTCACTTTAAAAGTATCATATCCCAATTTTACACACTCACTGATGAAAACATCTGCTTTTAGGCATTTTTCCTCATGTCACTGAATTTAAATAGACAAAATACCATTACTTATTCATTGCAAAAAACCCTTATTTAACCACAATATTATCATAATTTGTTTATGCTGTTAGTTTTAAGAGACATAAACTTAGAGAGAGGTCAACAAGTATTTTCCATAGCTATCCAACTATTTATTAATTGACTATACAATCTAAGAACATGTTTTGATTGAAATGCAACTAAATATGAGGGTGCAGAAAGAAAAACCACAATCACAAAAACAGAAATAAAATGAACAAATAAAAACTCCACCAGAACAAATTTTATTTAATTAAATCTGATTTGGGAGCACTGGCTGACTTCTGGAGCTCTGTAGGAGTCCCACATTTATTAAGGATGAAAATCCATCCAATAAGACAATTTGAAAGTATGACTGAAAAGAACATTATGAAATGATTATCATGGCAGCACAGACACGTTATTTTGACTCAATTGTCTCCCTTACTCTTGCTTTTAGGAATGCTATTTTCATTAATGCTGATTAATGTTGATATTTCAACTCAAAGAATGAACCAGATGAATTCAAGATTTAAAATTCAACTGGCCCCAACTCCATGATGTCATTTTGACAAAGCTATATATAAATTCAGAAGAGTCAGGGCAATTTTTTGAGCAAAGTCAGGAGAATCTGAAAACTCTAGTTTTATAAAGATATACAGATATTTTTAAAGGATGCCTTAATTAAAACGTTATTGCATGTTTGCTTCCCATTCTTTCTCATATACACTTTCTCTTTACATTGGCCTTAGTTGCAGGCATTCCTACAAGAGTTACACTAAATCATGACTCTTCACTCAGAGTAACTGTCTAGTGAATGCAGCATACATCAAGGCTGACAGTCTTTTTAGTACCCTTATGAATACTGGCAGCATAATCTGTTGTTAGAGATTCTGAAATTCCTAACAAATTCAAAAATAGCTCTTGTCAAGTGTGACAAAAGCTACAGTCATTAATACCTGGCAGGCATATTTTATTATAAAACAGTGGCTCACCTTTTGGTTTCCCTCAATTTACTATATAAAAATACACTTGGCCCCAAAGTGTATGATGACTCTGTAATAGAGGAGTGTTATTGAATCCTGTGATCCAAAGCTCTTTCTTAATGTTTACATGGCATAAATGGACCCCGAACCAGTGACCCACTAAATTTTTCTGGCATTCTGATTACTGAAAGATGATAACAGAATAATATTTAAATGATATTTTTTAGAACATGCAACACCGGAAAATCAGAATAGAACCACTTCCATATTTAGTAACAGTAGAAATGATAAACTAGGTGGAGGGCACATTAAAAATTGTTAGCAAAATGGAAAACATTTTCTTGATGTGCCTGGTTTCTTCTGCAGCAATTTACCACGAGACCCTGAGTTACAGAGTAAGATGCTCCCTTTAGACACACACACACACACACACACACACACACACACAAAGAGATCGTTTTTGCAACTCCTTTAAGTCCAAAACACCATACTATTATCACACATATTCTTGCTGAAACTCTTAGAACAACAAGATTTAGGTTTGCTGTACATACTAGCATTTTTTCCTCCCCAGCTCTAGACTAAATAACCTAGATGTGAGAACAATAGCTGGAATAATCTCAAATACAAAAATTTATGCCACTTTGTTTATAAAGTTTCATTTTAACTTAAGTTATGATGCACCAGAATTTCATACCAAACCTGATTAATTCAGAAATGTAAGCGGTGAAAAGCTATCCCTGGCTATCTAGAAAACAGATACTATAATTGCCAGTGGATTCTGGAAAATTCTATGTATTCTAATTAAAATCATGCTCAGGAAGGGCTCTGATGGAGACTACTTGGGTACCTTCTCTCCAGTTTTCTAAGAGCCAATGACACCATCACTGGCAGCCCCCCCATAATTCACAGTGCTGGAACAGTAGCATGAGCGAACAGTCCCTCTCAGGATTATGTTAGTTACCAGAAGAAAGTTTCAAAGTTTAACTCCAAAACGTCCACCCTGAAGTGTTTTTGTAGAGAATCCTAGCCTTTTTATAATAATATCAATGAGATGAAGTAATCAGTTATCAAATGTAATTTTTTTCTATTTTATTTATTTGAGAGAGAGAGAGAATGTGCATGAGTGGAGGGAGGGGCAGAGGGGGAAGCAGGCTCCCTACTGAGCAGGGAGCCGATGTGGGGCTCGATCCCAGGACTCTGAGATCATGACCTGAGCTGAAGGCAGACACTTAACCGACTGAGTCACCCAGGTGCCCCTCCAATGGTATCTTAAAAACCACACTTGTATATGCACACGGGAATACATGTACATATCTTTTGGACCCATTAAGTTTAGAAAGCAATTTTTCAAGTATTATTTCACTCGATTATCCTCACTGTCCATATAGTTTTAGGAAAAGCGTTACTGGCATTTTATAGATAATAAGCAATTTGATTTTATTACGTGACTTATTCAATGTCATACACCTTAGGGACTAAGGTAGCTGGAGCCCCAACACAGGTCTTCTGAGTCCTCATCTAGCGTCCCTTCCTCTGGGCCTTACCTTCCCCTTCCCAGTGCCTCCCTTCCTTTTGTACAAGGAAAGATGCAACTGAACCAAAATATTAATTAATAACAGGAATAAGTTTAATCACTTAGCACAATTTCTTTCACTATAAGAATACACTTATTTCTTTGGTTTTTACAAAAATTTTGTTGTGTTCTCCCTTTATGGTCTTCTAAATTCTTCCCATATATTTTCACATTTCATTCTCACCTGTCTGTGATGGGAAAGCAAGACACAAAAGGAAGCCTCGTCTTCCTATAATTAATGTGGTTTCTGTCGCTGAATTTTAGTAGCTAAAAACTCTCCCACATCTCTTGGAAGGATTTTGGGGGTACAACATACAATTTTTTACATCACAGCTCTAAATGAATCGACTTCTTTGGCTCTCAACACTATTGTTCTGAAGAATACACCTCAACTTGAGAGGTGGGGGGGCAGGATGGAGATCATGTATAGCTGGCCTGTGTTTCGTGGGAGTGCTGGGAGTGTGCTCAGGTATTTCTAATTATCTGCCCAGATGAGAACCACTAGTTGCATTGCACACAGCGATCACAAGCACCCTGGTTATGAGTACCCTTGAGTTTTCATGGCTCATTAGTCAGCTAATGATGCATTATGTTCAGCGAGTGCTGAGCACTGGCGTGACTCTTGGTCGAGACAGAGTCTGGATTGGAGTGAACCCGAAACCTACCCATGCGTCGAATTAACTATTTAATTAACTAATTCTATAATTAACAGACAGTGTCTTGATCCACGTAACAAACAGGTAAGAAGACAGGATCGGCTGACATTTTTACAGAGCATAGAAGGCCTACTGAGAATGTGACATTTAAACAGAAAATTTCAAAGAAGTGAAGGAGCTGGAAGATACCTGGGTGGAGAGCATTCCAGGAAGAATTAGCTTTGCATGTCTGCAGAATAAACGCAGGCCTGTAGTGCTGACACTGGGAGAAATAAGGGAGATGTGTGAAGGGATGAGGTCAAGGAGACAGCCAGCGGCCAGATTCTGTAGAGCCTTGCAGACTATTGAAAAGTCTTTAGTGTTTACTCTGTAAAGATTAACACAGAAGTCATTCAAACAGTTATTCTAATTAAAATAAATCTTTTATCCAGGGCACATTTGGTCACTGAATAACTTAGTCACTGAACAGGAAGTCCTCTAGGCTTTGGGGATTCAGTGACCGAAGTGAGGTAAACGTTTTTTTCACAAGTTCCTGTTAAAAGCTACTGGGTAAAATTGTCATTAAACACTGAAAGGACCCTCCAAGTTAATCATTGTGAATTCTTCCTGTGCAAAAACGAATGTGCTTTTCTCTTTGACAAGGCCACTAGAAAACCAAAAATGCAATATAGGAATACAAGAAGGTAAGATATTTTTTTCTGTACTTCTCATTAGAGTTACCTTGGTTGTCTAATTCAGTGACAAGAATACTCTTAGAAAGTCCTTCATGCTAATGGTGTTCAGACAATATAAATGTTTCACTTATATTTTCATTAATTAGTGCTTTGTGCTCTTCGTTTCTGCATATTATTCACAAAGACAGAATGAAAGGTAATGGGATAACAATTAAAATATGAATATGGAAATCAATTAGGAGTGGGGGAAACATCTCCAAAGAGCATATATCACTAGAAGGTAATGATTTAATACTTTCATATATACAAATGTTCAGCAAACACCATCCACAATTTAAAAGTTCAGAGAAATTAATTTTGCCAGAATGTCAAAGTTTGTGTGTGTGTGTGTGTGTGTGTGTGTGTGTGTAGAAAGAGAGAGAGAGAGAGAATGAGATTTAGTTTAAGGAATTTTCTTACACAACTGTGGAATCTCTCAAGTATAAAACCTACAGAGTATGCTGCTGGTGGGCTGGAGAACCAGAGAAGAGTTGCAGTTTGAGTCCAAAGGATGTCTGCTGGCAAATACCCTCTTCTATGGGAAAGCGACTTATTTATTTATGTTTTTTTCTATTAAGGCCTTCAAATGATTGGACAAGGCCCACCACAATTACAGAGGATAATCTGCTTTACTCAGTCTTCTTTGTAAATGTTAATTTCATGTAAAAATAACTTCACAATGACATACAGAACAATGTTTGATCAAGTATCTGAGTACTGTGACGTAAATAACTTGACACATAAAATTAACCATCATGCATGGGATGAGGTACACTACAGGTCTGGAGTGAAAAGATTCTCTCTGGGGAGTGTGAAAGGTTTGTTTCAACAGAACCTTTGGCAAAAGCTTATTCTCCAGTGAGAAGTGTAATTATCAATATAGTATCTCAAGAATCTAAGCCATTAAGTAAAATGGAAGTAAAACTTTAAGCTATAGATGTATTGTTTTTTATCTATAAAGATATTTAAATATTTTGTGTCTGCTCATAGGAAGATTTTTTTAGTCTTTCTTTCTTTACTTCCAAATTGTTCAGAAGGATGGTCTACATCCACCATCTTCCTGTCTTTAACATCACTCAAGACCTTCCTACAGCCTACTGAAGCCACTTTCACTGAAGCCGCCACCATTGACCTCTTCATGGCTAATGGGCATTTTCCAGTCTTATTAATGGCAGAGCCTTTTTTGTTCTTCATACTCAACATTACCTTCTGAAAGTCTGTGATCTTCTTTGTTTCCTTTATGGGCTATTTTCTAATCATCCCAAGATTTTGTAGAGTCTCTTCTCCCTCTACACAAATTCCAGAGTCAGTATCATTCACTTAGACTGATCTGAAATGTCTGTAATTTGGGGAAATTTATTTTTTATCTCCTGAAACTCTCAGATAACTTTTGGGTTATATTCAAGTTCTTTACATGATGTCCCAGGCCCTGTGGACCAGAGTCAGCCTTTTTCTCTTCTGCTTTTGTACTACACAATGAATACCACATGACATCTTTGTGCAAACTGGGATATTTCCTTCTTTTCTGCCTTACTACTTCCTTCACCCTCCCTAACCATAGATCTGACTGACATCTCATCCTCATCAGTAAGATTTAGTTCAAATAGGACTTCCCTGGAAATTCTTCCTAAGAGCCACACACTCAGGTATTTTATGTTTCTTCCTCTTGTTGAATGAAATAAAGAAATACAAATTCTGACATATCTCAACCATGAACTTATACTCTTTTTTGTATTGTATGACACTCCATATAAAGCATATAGACACTGAAATAAGCACTATTTCAAAACACAGAAGCATAAAGAAAGATGTTCCCTGAATTTAAAAGGTTTATAATCCAGACAACCTAAGAGCCCTATAGTAAAAAGAACTGTTGTTTTGAAACTTGATAGATAAGAATATCAGTTTATTTAATTGATCCATTAATTTATAAATGTAAAATAGTGGACTGGACAGAATAAGATATTTAAAAATAATTAGTATAAATTATGTAAATAGGAATATTGTTTTAAACATCAGTGGGTGGGCGCCTGGGTGGCTCAGTGGTTTAAGCCGCTGCCTTCGGCTCAGGTCATGATCTCAGGGTCCTGGGATCGAGTCCTGCATCGGGCTCTCTGCTCAGCAGGGAGCCTGCTTCCTCCTCTCTCTCTGCCTGCCTCTCTGCCTACTTGTGTTCTCTGTCAAATAAATAAATAAAATCTTTAAAAAAAAAATAAACATCTGTGGGTAATACAATATTTAATAATGTTATACTGAATGTGAAATGCTTTCCTAGATAACTGAAGTTAGATAGCAAGACTTGTAGACTTGAGTGGGCACGTAGAATTATCAACTCTAACTTGTTATTTCATTGGTGGAGAACTTAACACTTAACAAAATTATAACCAACCCCAACTTTATGAGAACCATAGGTACTTTGAGTGTCACTATGGGCTATTTCCACTCTAAATGCTATTGAAGTAGTTTCTAGACCAACTAAATTAGAATCTTTGTATGGAACCATTCATGTTTGACAAGCATCTTGTGATAGGCTGCAAAAGGAACCACAAATCCCCATTCTACCCTTCAATCACATTATTTTTGCACTATGACTTGGCAGCTTCTCGCATTGATTATGTCAAGTCTATTTATGTATGCCTTGTATCTTGATGGGCTGGAATCAATGGAACTGTGCCAGTTCTAAGCTTAGGACTCAGGAGATCTTTCCCAGGGCCACTTCCATCACCAAGACACTGTAAAACTGTCCTTGAGAACAAGCTTATACTAGCCTGCAGGATGACGGAAACATGTGGCCTAATTGCCCTTCACCTAGGCCAACAGGGTATTAATGACCAGAGATATGAGTGAGACCATCTTAGACCACGCATCCCCTACCCTATCCACCATATGACCAGCAACTGAATACAGTCAAAGGACCCAGCCAACAATTAGAGAAAACACCCAGCTGAGCTCAGCCCCAGGTGCAGACCCACAGAATTCAAGCTAAACAAACGGCCACTACATTAAACCATGCAATTTTAGGGGTTTTTGTTTGTTTGCCTTAGTTTGGTTTTACACAGTAATAGATAATTAATATACACCTATAGGTTATTTCTTACAATCACTAAAAGTTTAATATTTACTGCCTTTTTTTTTTTTTTTTACCTTACTATCTCTCCAAAATTCACTTCTAAGAGATTCCCAAAATCTCCTAGGCTGTGACTCGTAATTTAGAATCTGAACAACTGACTGCTGAATAGCCTTCTAAATAAAAGTAAGCAATAATACATTGAATTTTGGGGGGGAGCTATTTATACACACATATTTAAAAAGAAACTACTGAAAAACAGATTGTAGGTTCATATAAACACAGTACATTGGAGGCTGGTTTTGCAAATTTAGTAATTTTAGTAGGAAATTAAATGTGATCTGAACCACATATCAAACTGTCAGTTCTATTCATGTAAACTAAATGTAACTTATGCTGCCTGAACATAAACAGAAAATTAGATATTAAGCTTTCTTTACATGGCAACTAAAGTTTAAAGTTTTCCTAAAAGCTCTCAAGGATAATTTTATATTAGAAGCCACCCAGGATACAATTAAAATTTTATGACAGTTGTCAGAAAATGTCTTGAGAATGTAATGCACATTTATTTCTGTGCATGAGTAATTAATAACCATTCCCAAATGGGTACCTCTTGTGCAAAAGGAATGGAGGACTCCCTTTGGGTAGATTATAACTGCTGTGTCATACCTTACATATACATAGACCATTAATGGTAATTAAAATTCATTTTGTAACAGTGATAAGCTAAGGGATCATTAAAGGTCATGACTTTGTCCTTAATTATTTGGGTTATTGTTTTTATTTAATTAGATGAGCTTAATGAGTCTTTGGTTGCAGCATGGCTCTAAACTGAGCAATACACCTCAAAAGATTCTGTCTTTGATACCCTTGGCTGCTCCTTCTTAAGATCACAGAAGTAACTTACTGTACTCTACACATCACAGATTCAGTCAGGTAAATCTCTGGGTAAGAATAAATTGGATGAGGAAAATAATTTTGACAATTCAACTCAATTCAACTAATGTGGCATTTTAAACATATTCACTGAAGAAGAAACCCTTCCTCCTTGTCAGTGTAAATGGCAGCCTAATACATTCCACTACTTTTTCTACCATGAAAGACTCTAAGGAATAGTGCCAAAATGGGGCATTCCCTCCATATACAAAGTCCCAAGAATCTCTTAGATTTGATACAAGTCATGTAAGAGTTAAGACTCTTTATTCCTTTCAAAAGCAATGTAAGGAAAGCAGAAAAGATCCAAGGGTTAATTGCAATGAGAGTGTATTCGTGTCTTAGGGCTGTCATACTAAATTACCGCAAATTGGGTGGCTTCTAACAACAGAGTTTTTTTCTCTTAGAGTTGAAGGTGGAGTCCAGAATCAAGGTATCAGTAGGGCTATGCTCCCTCTTAAGGCACTGGGGAAACTTTTTCTTGCCCTTTCCAATTTCTGATGGTTTCTGGTGTCCCCTGGCTTCTGGCAATCTAACTCCAATCTGCCCCCGTCTTTATAGGGCCATCTTCTCTTATTATTTCTGTATCTTTGCATGATTTTCCTCTTTCTTTCTTCCTTCCTTCCTTCCTTTCTTCCTTCCTTCTTTCTTTCTTTCCTTCCTTTCTTCCTTTCTTTTCATAAATACGTCAATCATTGGATTTAGGACCTTAATCCAGTATGACTTCTTAACCAATTATATCAGCAAAGAAACTATTTCCCAAAAAAAGTCACATTACTAGATCATAGGCAAAACACAGAAAGAACTAGAAAAATGTGTTCATATATCTCCGTGACCTAGAGAATCAAAGATGGTCACTGAAGTTTTATGTATCTGTAAAATAACGGACTTGAATTACATATGCCCTTCTAGTTTTTTACTTCCTGCAATTTTTTTTTTTTTTTTTGTATTTTAAAGACTTGAACATATAGGTAAAGTGAATTAAGGAGACTTACTGAGAAAGCTCCTGTAGGAAGCAGTAGATGAGAAGCCACTGAATGAAGTGATATGAAAGTTTTTGGTGGGCTTAGACTAGTAATCATCTTCACCATACATTATTTCATTTATACTTGCTTTATTAAGGTCTGTGTGAAATATCAAACAAACTATTTCCACTAATGACACCAGGCTATAAAACTAAATTAAATTTGACCAGCAGATTTTACTAATGAGTGGAAGGTTAGTTCTATATATCAGCTAGACTAAGTTATAGCTTAGTCTGTTAGGCAATCAAATTTTAATCTTGGTGTGGTTGTGAAAGTACTTTATATTGTGGTTAACAACTATAGTCATTTGAATATAAGAACATTACCCTACATGATATGAATGAGCTTGATTCAACTAGTTGAGGGACTTAAGAGAAAAAAATTGAGGTTTCCTGGGCAAGGAGAAATTCTGTTTCAAAACAGCAACACTGACCCCTGCCTGTTTCCAGTCTGTCATCCCACCCTATGAAGCTTGGACTTGCCTGTACAAACATGGGAGCCAATTTCTTAAAAATAAATCCCTTTATGTTTGCATGTATTTTACATTTACATTTAAAATTTCATATATTCATCTTACTGGTTCTGTTTCTCAGAAGAACTCATACAAATAAAAAGAGTGAGTTACACAGTCATCAGGATAGAGAAATTTACAATATTTATAATTTTCTAATTAATATATATGTATTGAAAGTTATATAGTCATAAAATATACCTCTTAGGACAAACATATATAAAGATTATTACAATTGAGCATTGATCCAAATATCTTTACTTTCTTTTTTTTTTTTAAGATTTTATTAATTTGAGCATGAGAGAGATCATGAGAGATAGAGCATGAGCAGGAGAGAGAAGAGGAAGCAGGTTCCCCACTGAACAAGGAGCCAAATGCAGGGCTTGATCCCAGGACCCTGGGATCCGGACCTGAGCCAAAGGCAGACGCTTAACCAACTGAGCCACCCAGGCATCTCTGGAATATCTTTTCTTTACAATAATTTTATTTTTTTTCCTTTTTTATTCTTTCTACATACTCATTAACATAATGGTGTTCTTGAGGAAGAGAATAAAATAATTTTAAGTCAACTGCACATTAGACTGAATATCACAGGCACATTATTCTTTCCTATCACTAGAAAATAGAATAAAATAATAAGCAGCATATGTAATTTGCACCTCAAACATGAATATGTAATCTGCCCAGGTGGTATAATTCTTCTCAATCTGAGAAATGAACATTTATCCCATAAACTCATTAAGTGCACTGTAAAGTGGTTAAAGAGGGAAAAGAGAAAAAAGTCAGTTGAATTAAACATTTTCAAAAACACATTTTTAATTTTTTTTCTTTCAAACAACATGTATTATAAACAAATAATCCAAATAACATATAGAAATGAAATATAGTGGTGTCCTGCTATAAGAATTTTGTCTCTAATCAAAAATCATCTAGACCCAAACTATGTTCTATGTCCTATACAGGGAGTGAGACAGAATTGGGATATCATTTGTTATCCTAAGATTATATGAATACACTGAATAAGAAAAACATAAAGTACATTTAATTTCCTTTCCTTGATTTGTATGCTCAGTCTAATTATGTTTGTTTTATTGTTACTTAGAATCACGACAAAGAGAACAGTAGTTATTTTCACTGAGAAATCTTCAAATTTGTTTTTCCCTTGGTGAGCCAGAACAGAACATTCTGATATTGATTTACCCATCCCTAAGTTTTCATTCTCTAGGTTAAAAAGATGTAAGATAAAAACATATCAAATTAGTAAATAAAAGATTTCAAGAGATGTAATAAAAAATCAAGCTTGTTTTAATTTGATGATGACATACTTCTGTATTTGATAAAATTAGGTTTTAACAACTTGACAAATTATATAGGTTCATTACCCTATAATTACTTCAGCCTCCATCCCAGTTACTCATAGCATCAACTTTATAGAAATGAAATTCCATTGATAATATTTAAATTAATCAGTTATTATTTTCCATGTAAGCAGCAATTGCTAAAAGCATTTTATTTTAACCACTATTTAAATCAAGCTATGATTTGTATACTCTTTGTGGGACTTTGCAGAGTCAGGGGTGCCTTAGGGGCATTTATTCTTAATTTGGGGCATTATATGCCATAGTCGAAAAAGAAAAAAAAAAAAAAAAAGCAAAACCAGTGTTTTTACATTCTCCATTTGATAACCGAATATTCAAATAAACAGAGTATACAAGGCTGTTGTTGGGAGAGTAGGTTAATTAAATTGACTTTCTACTAACCATTGCCATTCTCATCCACTGAACCATACAGTACATTTTCTTATGGGCATAAAGGTGACTGACTGCATTCTGCATTACTTCCAGTATTGGCAAAAACCTTCGCACATCCCTCCGATATTTGCTTGGGTTGTCATCTTTTTCCTTAATCCTGATAAACATAAAGTGTCCTTACACATCTCTCCCCTAATTTTACACAAGGATAACAAAGAACTACTGCCATACTGCTGCTTATCTTTAGTAACCCGTGGAAGGAAATTTTCTTAGAGGTATCATTTAAAAAAGTGGTATTCCTATTTTCCCCTCCAAATAAAGCAAAACTCTTAAGCCTGTAATATAGAATGCACAGTTTTAAATAATCTAAAGAGTCAGAGATATGCCAATATATAAATGACTTGTGTAACTACTTAAATTTAAATAATATTTAATTATAAAATAATGACCTTAAAGACACTATAACTTGTAGGAAGCTTTATGGCATGTGTGTGTGTGTGTGTGTGTGTGTGTGTGTGTGTTAGTGCCTGTTTTTTCACTGTCTGCATGTTGAGAAGAACAATTATACCTTCTTTATTGTGTAATGAGATGAGGTATACTAAAACATAACAATAATGCCTTTTAAATACACATTTTTAGCTTGGCAATATTAGAGCTTTATAATTCAAAATATTACTCAATTTTTAAAAGATCTATTCATATGAAAGTTATAAATGCTAGTTTTATTCTTTTTTAAATTTTATTTTAGTAATTTTCTATAATTTATGAAACTCCTACCTTGGATTTATTTTGTTGTGATTGCAATAACTATAATGATATCCAATTTATTTTTTATAATTTTTTTGTTTGAGTGTAGTTGACACAATATTACATTAGTTTCAGGTGTAAAACACGGTGATTCAATTACTCTATACATTATGCTACACTCACCACAACTGTGTCTATCACCATAACATCCCTATTACAATAACATTAACTATTCCCTATGCTGTGTCCTTTATTCCCATGCCTTATTCATTCCATAACTGGAAAACTTTATCCTCCATTCCCACTCCTTTATGATTTCTCCCTTTCTTACTAATTAAACTTTCCAGCTCTTATATGCATTTATCTATCTTATCATTTTTCTATCTCCCATGTCATAACCCCTTTAATTATTAATTTATTTTCAATTATTTGGATTTGATTACTCTTCCCTGTTGAATAAAAAGTTATTTTCTTTTTTACTTATTAGTTTAATAATTTAAGGATCGAGGCCTGTGAATTGACTTTTAAATATGTTTATAGCATACACACACACATTCGTGTGTGTGTGTGTGTTTTGTTACATTAGTTTAAATTTTTCTATTTTTTTCTAATTTTTCTAATTTTTCTGATTTTTAAAACAGCTTACCATTTTAGTGTTAAATGCATCTTCCATGTAGGGGTCATTTAATCTTGCTACTAACATCCAATTATCATGCCCTATAGTCAGAAAACCAGACTCACAAGTCCTGCTTTCAGAATTTATATATATTTACTGTCACTCAAGATTAATTAATTTAAAATTACTTGGTTTATATGCAAATACCTTTTTGGTCTTTGTAACAACTAACAAACATGTTGGTTTTCTAAAAGTTGATTAGAAGTTTGATGATATGGATATTTTTCTTTGTCCTAGACAATTGTTCTAGACAATTCTAAAGCATTTTATAGGATTTTAAGTAATGTTCTGGATAGGCATCAATTTTTGTCTCTCTTCCATATTTAAAATTACAGTCCACAATTACCTTAATTTTATATTTCCAGTGCTAAGTATCATCACTGCTACATGGTAGTTTTCAATAATAAATGTTTTCCTTTCATTTTTGTTTTACTCTATTACTAGTGAGATGGAATAAAGGCAGCAAATAAATGATGTCTATGAAGGACATCAGTGAACAAAGTCATTCAAAAGAATTTCTTGTTACAGATACAGCCTAGATAAATGAAACAAAACAATGAATACATTATTATATGCTACAGGATTAGTATTCAAAATACAATTAGATTTAAAAAAATACTAACTCAGCAAAATTAGAGACTTTTTATAAAATTGAAGTTTCTAGTTAAGATATGCCCAATGCTCCTGAGATGACCACCATGGGTACCTACCCTCTTTATTTTATTATTTATTTTTAAAGATTTTATTTATTTATTTGACAGATAGAGATCACAAGTAGGCAGAGAGGCAGGTAGAGAGAGAGAGAGAGGGAAGCAGGCTCCCCGCTGAGCAGAAAGCCGGATGCGGGACTCGATCCCAGGACCCTAAGATCATGACCTGAGCTGAAGGCAGAGGCTTAATCCACTGAGCCACCTAGGCGCCCCACCTACCCTCTTTCTATGAAGACTCTTTCTCCAGGGTTATGGTAATGCAGGTTGTATGCTGAATTTATAACTAGATTTTATTAAATATACAAACCAATCATTTGTACATCAGTCAATGATTTTTATCATTTCTTTTTTTTTTTTAACATTTTATTTATTTACTTGAGAGAGAAAGAGAGAGAGAGAGCATGAGAGGGGAGAGGGTCAGAGGGAGAAGCAGACTCCCTGCTGAGCAGGGAGCCTGATGCGGGACTCAATCCTGGGACCCCAGGATCATTACCTGAGCTGCAGGCAGTCACTTAACCAACTGAGCCACCCAGGCGCCTGATTTTCATCATTTCTTAAAATGTTTCCCAGAGAATACTAGTTCTATGAGGATAATTGATTGATTTTAGAATAGAGGATATGTGGTGAAATATGTTTACATATCACATACCTCTCTAGAAGAGGTTCAGTGAAGAATAACATATTAGAAGATCTTCAAAATGTTCCATTATAGAATTTTGCTGAATTTTGTTAAACCTAGTATCTCCCAACTTGCTCAAATATATGATTATGGAATTAAATGCACTGTTATAAACCAGTGAAATCAATCAACATATACATAAAGACAGCTCTGTCTGGCTGAGTGTACAAATGCATATACTAAACTAGTTTTATAGGGGGAACCTAATACCTCAGAAATATTGGTCCAAAAGCTACTTTATCATGAAAGTTTTCAAAGGTTGTTAACAAGTCAAATGAATTTTGTACAGGTTTGACAATCAAAGATATGTTCTAAAATCTTGGGGTAACTGTAAAGCTATTTTTCTTGGTTATATGGTGCTAATTAAACGAAATAATAGAGGAGTCTATGAGAAATGCCAATTCAGAGGCATGGATATAATAACACTATTTTTTTTCTTGAAATTCTTGAGTAGAAAACAAATTATAATAACATTAATTGAAAGAAAAAACTCGTCATTTAAAAATTTGCCTTCTATATTTAGCAAAAAGTAGCCATAACTGAAAAAAATAAAGAAAATCTATATTTTTAAAACATTTTTAAGTATGATGCAAAGAGATAATTTTGAGTTATTGATACATACAATCCCGTAGTCTCATCTGGTGCTGCTGTTTTGCATTCATTATTTTATAATTGTTGAATGAAGTTTAATGGATACCTTCAAGTAAGATAATTTCATGCAAGGTTTACAAAATTCTTTGTAAGTCAGAGGATCTAAAATCCAATTGGTGTTTCTTCAAAAAAATTATAGTACAAGTATATTAATATTTTATAAGACTTCTCTGAAACAAATGAGGTGTGGAGATGTCTGGCTTTCCTTCAAATTCTTTTCCTCCCTTGTTCCACAGAAATGTACCTTTTGGATGGACCCGTGGCCACCACAATATATTTTCCAGCCTGCCTTGATGCTAAGTACTGGGCAATGATTATAAACAGGTATCTAGAGGATATTTTTTAAGCCTCTTCTTCATCACCTCCACCATTTCCATCCTCATGCCTAGGTTTTAGAGCTGCTGTCTTCAGTTAGAGGCAATACATGGCAAACCAAACAGTATAAAGAAGCTGTACCCCTGAGAGCTCAAAGCCCCACCCCAGCTTTAAACTTGTATATAAGCAAAAAGTAGATTACTATTTTGTTAATGTCACACGCTAGTTTGGGTTTTGTGTCACTTGCAGCTAAACTTCATCTTAACTAACACAGAATTAGTGGAAGGAAGAGAGATGGCGCCGACTAAACAGCTTGGCATTTTTTATCAAAGAGCAGTCATTCTGTACCTTTTAAGTGATTCACAAACACACAAGAGAGACGTTACATACTGCATGTTTACGACATTACAAATGATACTCTAGACCAATATCCCTGATTTCTCTACTACAAGTTGTTTGATTAGACCCTTGACACTCTTCTCAATTGAGGGAAAGCAAAAGTAATTCATGACATTTTCAGAAATTTGGCTAATCTACTTTCACAAGCCTGTCAGCTGGGGTTTCAAGCTCAGGGTGACTCGGCAATTAATTTTTTTTTTTTAATTTTTCATTTTCTAAGAGAAGCAGAGCTTTTCTAGCAACAAATCCTTCCCTGTAGGTTGGCCAACAGTGTCTTTTCCTTGATTTGATGTGAAACCTCCCTAAAATGACCTTGGAACTCTGATCCCGAAGGACCTTAAAATATTCAATTTAAGCCCTCTCGGCCAAAAGGAGACTGACTGGTTATTTTTTTACAGCGACAGACAGACTTGAAGCGCAATGTATCTCACTGCAGAAAAGATAGAGAATATGATTCATAGCATCACAGAGGCCATGGGATTCATAGCATTGACAGCTCACCAACTTTGGGAAAAGCACCTGGAATCACATGCCCTTCTGCTGTTCCTTGGCTTTTTCTCTATTGGAAAGAATTAAATTAGAAAGAATTACAAAGAAGGTGGCAAAATGTGAGAAAACTGGGAGGGAGGAGGTAACAGGAAAGGAAAGAGATCTAGAAGTCATGTCAAATTTAAGGCAAACTCACCACAACAGCTAACTAATTTTTAAAAAATTCTCCATGCACTCTGATACCTACCTGAGAGTATAACATAAACAATGATGCCCTAATGATACAGAAGAATGACGTTCTAGTAAAGCTTGGTGTTGAGCAAAAACAAAGTTTGGTTAATATAAACCCCAAGGCTATGATTAACTATTGATGTACATTTTTCACTTTTTGCACTGAAAATAGTGTGGAACCATTCTCTACTTCAAAAAGTAGAGCAGAAACATGTGTCATATAATATAGGATGCAATTTCAGCCAAATAACCTACTCTTGCTTTATTCAGTTTTTATGGAAAAAATACATTTTGCGTGGGGATTTTATCCTAATGAGGGAAGTGTCTGATTTTCTTATTACCTATTGCCAAATTTTAAATGTAAAATGAACCCATTTATAAACAAGCCAAACACAAAGAATACTAAGGCAAACTGTCTTATAATGGTCTGTCCCTGATAAAGTTCTTTCTCCAGCCCACCAAAGATGAGACCACAGGTGCCTCTGTTTACTATGCAAGTTATCCCTGTCCACTCTTCACCCTAATCTGGTTCAAGGCAGATTATTATCCATACATTCCTAAACATCTGATCTTCATTGAAATTTCCTGATGCTGATTTCTAGATTCTAGATTATTTTCCCCATCACAGCCTATACTACCACAGCCAAGATTTTCATGGCCAGAGATTCTTTGAGCTATTTTCCTATGTCCCCTAGGCTCAATATTTGCCTGTCTGAATGTTTACTTCCTTTTTCACTTCCTTAATGCTAGGGTATCTTTCTTTGGGCATCATTAAATTCCACCTTGGACTTTCAGTACAGATGTGTATAAGACCAAAATGTGGACGGTGTCATTACCTCTCAGCTATCAGCTGGGCCTAATTCCACGAACTTCTGACATATTTACTGAGCCTAGTGCCAGAGCTTGAGGCATATCCCAACTCCCTTTGTGTTACTGAGATAGTCAGTCTTATGGTTAATTCAGTTCTACAAACAATGTTCAGAACCTGCAGAGTTCCAGGCACTGGATTAAAATTAATAAGATATTGATTGTATCTTCGGGAAAATCATACATATAAAAATCAACGTAATGTGTTCACTATGTTGATGACTGGCCCAGAGATTTAACAATATGAAATAGCTAAAAAAAAGAAAAATGGGCACCTGTACTGGTCTAAAGGACGTCTAGTTTTAAAACAAAATCATCCCGGGGCACCTGTGTGGCTCTGCCTTCAGCTCAGGTCATGGTTCCAGGGTCCTGGGAACCATGGTCCATCGGGCTCTCTGCTCAGCGGGGGGCCTGCTTCCTCCTCTCTCTGCCTGCCTCTCGGCCTACTTGTGATCTCTGTCTGTCAAATAAATAAATAAAAGCTTTAAAAAAAAATAAAACAAAATCATCCCACTAATTTGGAAGAAGACTGAAGAAAGGACCAACATAATAGCAGAATGTTCCTGTGTATCCTTCTATTCCCAATGCCTAACATATAGGCTAGTATTTTATAAAAACACACTAAACAGTTGTTGAGTGGATTGCTGATGGGATGAATAAATGATTATTCTTACTGCAAATTAAACTTGTGTAAGTTAAATAGATTAATGTGAAATTCTCACTGATGTCAGCTGTAACTCAAATATATATGCCATTTGTACCATACTGTAACACGTAAAGCTGATTTGTAGTGTGGCTTTGTACATTACTTCAGTCAGGACAAAAACTGCCCAAAAGGAGAGAGAAGACTTCTGTGGAAGATTGAGGAGCTAAGTTGGTTACTTGTGTTGAGGAGGTATGCAAGGGGAGAAAAAGACCCGACTCACAATAAAAATGTCATTTGGGCAAATGCCAGGCACGTACAAAAACAATTCTGTGTTCAACCATTTGAAAATTAACTTAGATTTCAAGAGGTATCTCTTAATAATATAAAGTTTCTCCTGTATGTAAAAAATACATACATAATAGAGACTTTTTATTTCCTCTGTCATTTGATAATATCCCCATTTTTACACATTTTGGAGTCATTTCTATTTTCATTATAATCCTATAAATAGAGAGGAATTAGTTTCATATAACAATTTCATATACAGTGAGTGATTATTGATAGGTGCTAGAATTATTCCATTTCACTCAGAGTTTATACTGCTTCTATGGGGGTTTCCGAGCAATCTCCCTTTTAAGTGCTGAAATAGTATTTAGTTCTAAAGTGCTCCTTATATCAAAGCTCCTGAGATGCATAAGCTATGTCAAAAGGACACTTCAGACAAAGAAATGGTTAGTCCAAGACAGACTGGGGAGATCACAATATTGTTTATAACACTCTGTTCTGTATTTTAAGACCTTAATAACCCTTCTACAGAATCTGAGCCAATTGCTAATCAATAGTAATTACTTTTTTCCTAACCACCTAAAAAGTACTCTTTAACCCCTAGAAGTGAGTTTTTAGAATGCCACACATTTATTTTCTAGACATTAAATATGTAGCTATAACTTGAGTTTTGATATTTATAATGTTTTCTGTTGCAACTTTATAGTAGGTCCATTTTCAGAAATAACACATTTTCCAAGAAGGTAGTTGTCAAAGTTGTAACTTTTTGAAACAGTAAGGCAGTAACTCAACCTCAAAATTTTACTGAATAAGGGACTACAGATGTTAAATGGACAGCTAGATATATAAACATACTCTGAAGTATTTCTTCTGAACTCAGATAAATAGCTAAAATCCATGTAGTTTATATCCAAAAGGTGAAGAGTGACAAATAAATATGCAGTTTGACATTTTTTGTTGTTGTTGGTATGCAGAAAAACTGTTTAGGTGTCAGATTTTATTGAATAGGCACAAGACATCATCATTAGCAAGGTTAATATAAAACTAGGAAAACCAAGAGCAGCTAGTAAAAATTACTAAGAAATTTGGAGGAAAAAGAAACAACACACTAGCAAATTAATGGTTAAAATTAATGATAGTCGATTCTCTAATATAATCAATGGAATTATTGGGTTATTTATACTAGAAATCTTGGTAGCAATTTTATGAGACTGACGTGCTACCTACTGTGCTAACAAGGCACCTCTTGGTAGCAATTTTAAACCTCTTTGTTCCTTTTATCATCCAAATGATGGCCAAATTCAGGAAAAAAAAATTATCTGCAAAACATACTTTTCATTTTTTTGTTTTTACCGTTGTTACTGTCCATTTCACATTTGCATTATTTCTTTTAATCTTCTCTCCTGAAACTATCTGAGGTTCTTTTTGCATATTAAAGTACTCAATTAGTCATACTATTGTAACAGTTATAATAATCAACTTGTATTTGAAGTTTTCCATTTACACATTGATGTTCTCCATTACACTGGGAAATCTAGAGGGTAAAGGTCCCTGACATACTCATTTCTTTAGCCTCTAACATCTAAAACAGTATACAAGTGGAATAAAATTAGTTTCAGACTCTTATTCTGAGCATAGACTACCAAAGGTAAGCTCTAAATGCAGTATGAAACCGATTCTAAATTGTATAGAGTCCCATAGTAGCAATTTAATTAACAAGAGATATAGTCTTAAAATACATTGTTAAAATTTTAAAAGTTTTGTAGGTAATGGAGACTTGAACTTTGTATATGTATATAATATAATCTTATGTATATTACGTATATAATTTATATTATATATTATATACACTATACACACACACACACACGTGTGTGTGTGTGTGTAGTTGTGTTTCTGCTAGAGCCTGAATACAAGATGTGGGTACTGGGAAAACTGGCTACTATACTATAAATAGTTTGCCACTCAAGCATTAAGGTGTAAACTCTATTTCCCTGTATGTAGAAAGGTGATTTACTTTTGAGTGGATTTTCTTCAAAGAAACAAACAGGTAATTTCTGTTTCCATACATGGGCTATGTCATAGCGTTCAAAAAACAGAAGAAACTCAATCTTTTCTTCACTGGTAGTTAAACATTTCAGAATTTTAAAAGCAGAATTAGATTCTTAGATAAATCAACGTGATAAAATCAAAAGCTTTATCACATTGTATATGAATTTCTATGAAAATAAAACATCAACAGTTAGTAGATTCCAAGGTGCTTTTTAATGTAAAATTTGAGCTTGAGAAAATTAGATGCAAATTACATATAGTTCACTGGGAACAAATCACGTTCTGGTATCTGACAACTGAACCTGAGAAAGTAACATAAAAATAATCTCTAGTAGGACTTTTAAGTAAATTAAAAACTGTCTTCTTCGAGGAACTGGCCTATAATGTCTCCAAAAACTCTAGAGACATTCTGCCCTTGAATCTTCTCTGGTAAGATGAATTATAGCAAGCACAATTCTTTCTGTTAAAGAACAATTTCACTCTTTTCTGGTTTTTCACTCACTCGTATCCTTGATATGTAAGAGGCTAAATGGAATAATAAGAAACTCCTCAATTTAACATAGAGAATATTATTATAATAAGATTTTTCTGAAAGTTTTGCAGTGGATTTTCATGGGACATATGATGGTAGGTGATGACATGATAATTTCTGCTCATGATAATTCTATTATCCAGGATAGGTTACATTATGATGTAATAACAAAGGAACTGTGAATATCTGCTATCATAAAACAAAAGTTTATTTCTTGTTATGTTACATCATCTTTGCTGGAGTCTCTCTACAGAGCCACTCAAAGACCAGACTGACACTCCATTCTCATCAGGAACATGCAGCCTTCTAGGTCAACTCAGCTGAAAAAGAGGGACTCGAGAGCTGGGCTCTTCATTAGCCGGGAAATGATAGACTTCATCCCATCGGCAGACACACGGGAGATGAAGCTACTTAGCTGCAAAGGAGTTGGGAAGTACAGGGAAGCACATAGAATATTTTTGGAGAGGGTGACTCTTTCCACTACAAAAAATCAACAGTCTATATGTTGTGAATGGTACTGTCATACGCTGATCAAACTGTGCTAATAAATTATTTTTATAATGTTTGTCTGAAGCACATAATTTAATCATGAATATTTTGTAGGAAAACATCCTCAATTACAATTTTACATCACTTTACTTAGGTCTCTATTGTGGCAAAAACTCAAACTACAGTTGTCTGTCAGGAAAGAAACAAGTCTACAATACTCCTTCGAAATAGAAGAGGATATTATTTTATAACAAAAAGAGCAACCATTAAGTAAGAAAGAACAAAACCCATGAAACTGCATATGTGACAGGGAAAACTAGATCAGCAGCTATGTTTTGTTATTTAAAATCAATACTTAAGAGCCTTTCCTTCTTCACAAAGATAAAGGAGTTATCAGAGCTAATGGTTGATGTGAATGCTTAGCACTGTTTTAACAGATTACAGGTCGATTTTAATTTTGCTTTACAAATTACAAAGGAGCCCATCAATAAGATTATGGACGAGAGACACCCAAATACTGCTGAGGAAGTAGTCCATCCTTTCAAGTTCAAATGGATTAGAGAAAAACATAAAGGGAAAAAATTGCCAGCAGTAATGGAAAAAGAATGTATTTTTTGTTTGTGCGTAAACCATGCAAAAATCTTATGGACATAATTACATTGTAAAAGAAGCTGATAATTATTTATCAAAAAGACTTGGTTAGAAGCTTAGAAGAATCCCCTTGGTTAATCCAAAAATGTGACTGCAAATTCTTTAAATATACAAAATTACCAGTGAAAAACAATATATTCATTGAGACTTTGAATATGTAATACTGAGTACAGTCTGTTTTACAAACGTAGATTTTAGAACTATTTTATTGTTAAGGAGATTTCCTTTCACAGAAAATTAGACAACTTCAGAGAAACATTATGCTTTTCATCTGCTAATAAATACAGATGCCATCATGTACACGATTACATAATGATTCATATTGCTTTCCTTTTACTGTATAGGAACCATGATTTCACTCTGCACTAATTATAATAGAATTCCCTGATAAATTTGATAAGCATTTTTAAAAACAGAGGGAAAAGTTAAAGCAAAAAATTCTAGTCTGTTATAATATGATAAATATTCAGAAGTTTATAAAGTTCTATTACATTCTAAGCGAAGAGTATTATCAGTGTGTGATAGAGAAGATATTCAAAGAAAAGCATCGTGTGTGTGTGTGTTTGTGTGTGTGTGTGTGTGTAGCTATATGACAAGGTGACGAGTACACATCTGGACTAAGATATATAGAATTTTATACCAAGGTCAGTATCAGAAGTATGACCAAATTATTGACAAAGAACAGAAGCGAATGATAATAAGCCAGCCATACCACTCTTTCTTTTATTACTAAATAGCGCCGTTAACACATGCAAGTCTGTTTTAAGTAAAGAGACTCTGCTTTTGGAAATTGTTTTACATAGCACAAAAATTCGGACTTGAAAAAAAGCCTCTTATGCCATGACGATTTTAGCATAGTCAAAAGACAGGTGGAAAGTCCTGTCCGGCAGCTGCCCTGTGAGGCGGTCTGGGGTCTATGACTGCGCTAGACTCCTGTCTATGCTTTGCTGCAGTCATTTCAGAGGGCCTCTGGTGAGATTCCATTCTCTGCAAAGTACACAGAAAGATGTTTCACAAGGGGAGAGTTAAAGAGTTGCTGAGGAAGAAAATACCCCAAAGCCCTCTTTGGCACTGACAGGAAAAAAAAAAAAAAAAAAAAAAAGCCTTTCTTCCCTCCCTGAAACTTTAAGAAAGTACCCTAGTACACTGTGAGTTCCTCTGGAGCAATTGCCGGAGTCAGCACCTCAAGCAGAGAGGGCAGGCGCTAACAGTAAAAGAAGTCAGTGATGCAAAGTATGGGCTTAGTCTGGAAAATGCTGGATTCCCTTCAGACCACTCTGGACGCACTCAGCCAGAAGCTGAAATTCGGTTCTCAAGACTCCTTACGGCAAAGGTTCAAATGGCTTATTCTATAAGTTGTTCCTAGGATTGTTTTTGGTTGTAATTAAGGGAACTGAAATTCGGTAAGCCAAATGGAAGACTGTGTCAATGAAGTGAGACATGATTACCTGGTGCTAGTGGAAAGTTCTTAATTTGTGCTTTAATGATAAAGCTGACAAGCACAGAGTTTTGAAGACTTGAGAAGTGGGGTTAGAAGGAATCATGAAAAGGCCAGGAGTGGAAACTTTGCACTTAGTTTCTTCTGTGCAGTGAATCTGAAACCTGTTGCTTCTGTCAGGTTTACCTCTGATCACAACCAGACGAGAATTGTCAGGAGAGTAAAGGAAAACATCTAACCGTCTGACTACTTTACATCCTGCTCAAACTATTGATTGTTCCTTTCCTAGTACCCAGTAATCTTGGTGATCTTGAAGAGATTTGTGTAAACACATCAGCTACTAAGAACACATATTTCTTAAACCCCTTCTTTTCTATTCCCACAAACAGGAAAGTTTGTCTTCTGACTTTTTTTTTTTTTAAGAAGACACTGTGTGTTTGCTATCTGAGCACTATTTTATTATATGTTGTTTCATTTAACCTGACAAATCTCTCGAGGCAGACAGTATCTCAACTTTAATATTATGAAAGTGGACTTCCTAGAAGTTAAGTAACTAACTGAAAGGGTGGCTAGGGATTCAAATGGAGGTCAACCTGAGGCCAAGCCCACTCTTTCTTATATCACCATGATGCATCTTCAGGTGCTTTAATTTGTAGGGCAAGGAGCATCATATTTTTACACATAGGAGAACAACAGAAATTCAAAAATAGAAACATGGAGTTTATTGAGTCTCAAAATAATTGTTTCTCGGTGCCGGGAAAGGAAGCCTCATGCATAGTCTTTCAACCCTTACTGGACCACACAAGAACAAGCCTGGAGTCTAAAGAGCCCTCCGTCTGTGCTGGCCTCACTTGGGAATAGCCTTCTCTGATCTAGGCTTTATTCTGTTTAACCCCATGAGTCCATGGTCCTCAGGCCCACTTTTTGTATTCGGACCCCACGGCGGAGGGGGTGGGGTCCCTCCACCGCAGCTCCATTGTGGGCCCAGGCTGCAGGGAGGAGCTGCTGGCCCGCAGGGACCCATGGCATCGTGAGGGCCTGGGTCTTGTGCATTATCTCCTTTCTTGCTCTAAGTAAAGGTCTCACCGCTTGGGCCTGGTGGGTATGTTTTCCGTTCTTAGCAACAGTGACTCATAATCTGGCCTCTTCCCTGAGTGGCACTTATCTGCCTTTTCATCTTGACGGCACAGCCTGGCCTCCTAGTGAATGGTGAAAACACTCAGCTCTGGAAGTCATAGTAGGTAATTATGAGAATTCAAATAAATGGTCAATTAACAAAATTGGCTGCAAGCTACTCTTGAATTGCAGAGTTGAAAGGGAAGATTTAACTCAAGACATCTTTGTCTCTGGGCCATAACTTAAAATATCTTTTTGGTTTAAAGCCACCTTAGCTAACTTGAACTCGGGCTGCATCCTCCCGTGCCCGCTGCCACACCTGCCACTGCCCTGTCTCCTCTACATTTACCTACAGAAATGTGATCCGGTACGAGCCCCGAAGCTGGGGATGGTGCAGATGTAGAATTTCTTGAACTATATGGAGCACAACTTCCACATAAAAATGTATTTAAAAGGGGGAAAAAATGGAAATATTCAAGCACAGCAAAGTGTAAATCTATTATTGCCGATGACATCATCACCCTGATATATTTTGTTCTGTGCCCAGCATGTGGCTACCGTGCTTTACACATCATGAGACCTTTAAAAAGCTCCTAGTTTGGGACACAAATAGATCTCAGTAAAGCAGATATACTAAGTGCATGAGTGATCAGAGCAAAGCTGTCTACCCTGAGTAAGGCCATGGAGAGCTGTGAAACCCAGTCACAAGAATGCCCAGAGTCACCCAGAGGGGGCAGAATAAAACACCAGTAGCAGATCACAGTCACGCTCTTCGTTCATATTAAAACTACGGGTTTATAGGTCTGTGGATCCGTGTATCTGAAGTATACACACGCTGCCTCCATGTGTGCTTGTGTATACACTGTGTATAGTAATACTCTAAAGGGCATTCAGCTTAACGTGTCCTCTAACATCATTCTTCCCTGGTTGAATTCACTGAATTGTGTGGGGCTTATTTAATATCCAGGGATTTGGCTGGACATCACTCAGGCTTGGGGAATTAGATATCAGAGACGGATGTGCCCACTTCACTGTCTTCTACGTTCCCCTATCTTTACGAATCTAAGTAGAATCCTGGCGATTCTTCCCTTTCCTCTTCCCTCCACTGTATAAACCTGCTCCTGCCCCATTCCCACATGCCAATTCTCATAACAGCATCACTGTCCACCCAGCCATGATGTGGAAAACCCAGGAGCCATCCTTCCTTCTCCCTTCCACAGATAAATCCAATCTATTAGCAAGTCCTATGGGTTGTGCTTTCGGAATTGATCCTATGCACACGCTTGCAGTCTATCTCTTGACCCCCTACTGCTTTAGCCAAAACCACCACCTCTTTCCTGGGCATCTGCTGCACACTGCAGATGTTCTCCGTGTCTCTCTAGGGTGCTCCTGAAAATCCACATGGACACTCAAGACAGAGCAATGCAGCAAAACTATAAACGAGAGCTCCTTATTCCCTTGCTTTAAACATCACATTGTCTTCTCCTTGGGTTTAAAATAAAACCTGAACTCATTTTCAGAATTAGGTGTTGTGTGATCTGACTATTGCCTGCTGCTGTCATCACCCACCACACTCAACCTTACTTACGAGGCTCCACCTTCAGTGGTCTTTCTTCTGTTTTTTAAGAGAAAAGCCCATTCAATCCTCAAGACCTTTACATGGCCCTCTTGGCCAAAACCATTGTCCCATCCTTGACATCTTTCTGTTTTCAAGTCTGGCTTTAAATGTTACCACTTAGGTGGTGAGCCCTTATCTAGCCCTGCCAGATTAGCAGCCTAACTACCCACCCACCCACCTTTTTGAAACACTTTATCCACTTGTATTTTCATCAAAACACTTTTTGCAACCTAAATATTATACCTTTTTTTTTTTTTTAATTTATTAGTTCTCCCTCACCATAGCTCTTTATAAAAGCCATTGACTGTCACTGCCCATTATATTCCCAGGGGCTAAAATGTATCTGCCATGCAGTCCATGCTTAAGAAAACAAGTGTTAGATAGGAATGAAAGGGCTTCGCTGCTGACAATAGACCAGAAGGATGCAATCTTAAAAGCTGGCAAAGCCCAAAGGAACACTGACATTGACATCCTGTTTTTTATGAGAAATTTTATGAGAATATTTTTTATGAGAAATTTTGATAATCTCCTATCAATGGCTTGGCAAAGATTTTAAAAATGATTTTTAAATATGGCAAAAAAGATTGATGGAGAAGAAGTGGATCACTACATGTGATGTCACTGAAATGACAACATCTGAAAATGCAAGACCATGTTAAAACAGGGAGAACGATGTGTTTTTGCCTCCCCCTCTCCCTCCTCCTCCTTCTTTTTCTTCTTCTTTGAATTCTCCTCTCAGAAAGTAGTATATTAGTCATAAAAATATTCCATTTAGTTGCTGAAATACCAACACATTTTACTTTTTTCCTGATGCACAGTCAATAGCGAGTTTTCTCTCAGAATTTTTTTCTATATCTTCACCCATCTCAGAAATGCAAATAAAAATGAAACTCACTCAGATACATCATGCACATAATGTAGGGTTTTTTTTTTTAATTTTGATACCCTGAGGATTTTTTCTTGTTGTTCATAAATCAATGGAAGGGTTATACGCATCCACACAGATGTAACCTCTTTTCTCTCTGATAGACATCATGTGGAGAATATTTTTCCCTTAGGAAGCTATACAAGTATAATACAATATCATAAAATGTGTACGTATTCTTATAACTATTTCAGATCAATAAATATACATTTTGAATACCATATACTCACTCATGTTTGATCGGTGCTAAAATGTTATGTAAATCACTTTTGTTGGTAAATTGCTTTGTCTTGAAATTGTAACCTCAAATTGATCCTAATGCTGATATACAAAGTTTTCACTCTTGCATCGAGAACATAACAGCATGCAAATAAATAAACAGTGATAACAACTCAAGTGCAAAAGAATAATTATCTAGTTTTGTGATAAAGATTGTTTTTTTGTTTTCATGAATGGATATGCCCTCAAGATTCACAGGATATAATGAAGAAAAGCTACATGGGAAGCCTAGAAAGTATAGTGAAACAAATTCCTGAAATGAACTTTCTCGGTCCTGGGTTCACAGCAACTGGGGAGAGTGGCAGGTTTTGAAAGAACAGCTGCTAACGCTAGTCCAGAGAAAGCTTCAAATTTATCTCTATCTTAGATTTCATGCTCTGCTTTACACCTCTCATGTGGTTAGTGATATCATCCTTGGGCTTTTTTATCATTGAACATTTTCATACTCAATTATAAGATTTCTTTTTGTGCTAAAAATGTTATTTTATGAAAGCAAGAAAATATAGAGGCATTCACATACAGTCTGTATATTTAAATGCATTCCTTCTAGAACACTGGTCTATCAGAAAATACATATGAAGTGGTAATCTGTTCATTGTTTTAACATCTGGCGCTCATATTTCCTCTGCTTGGGAGAAACTGTGAGACTTCAAAATATGGTAGCAAGGGCCTAATCAAACATGGAGAATCCCTCTTCTGCCTGCTTGGAAAAAGAAATTCTTGGTTTTTATGTTAGTTGTTTTGTTGTTCCAGGAGGGAGGAGGGAGTGAGAACAGAAGAGAAGGAAGGGATTTGGACAAGAGACCAGGAAAGAGTATGAGAATCTGGATTCAGAGTGGAGCTGGGCTTTGGAGACATTCAAGGTGGCAGAGTCCCTCAAAGGATTTTTTAAAAAAACGAAAGCTTAATCTTAAATTTGAAGTTATTTGATCTTTGATGTAACTCATCAGATGTCTCCGAATTTTAGAATATTAAGAAAAAAAGGTCCACTACTTCATATTTGGGGTGGCAGAATGCAAATAAAGAAGAAAACTTCTGGAGGTAAACCAGCCATAGGAAAGTAAGCCCAGTGTAGATATCCATAAAATATAAAGAGAGATTTGGATTTCCACAAAGTAAGCGGGTTAACAGTGATCCATTTTTACCTCCATATCAAGAAGCAGGGTGTCTTTAGATGATTTCTCTTTTCTACATGTATGTGCCTTATTTAATAAAAAAGTAGCAACAAGGTCTGAATAGATTGCCTATTCCTTTCTTCACACCAAACAACTAGTCAGTAAAAAGGTAAGAGAGTATATGATGTAAAACTCAAAGAAAGTACAATGACTCTACCAAAAGTACTTTATATTACATGCATTTATTTTATTAACAGTATGATTGCTTGTCAGGGTTATAATACTTGATATATCAAAGTGATTTGGTCTGTTATTAGTTGTTCTGAAGTAGAGTTGTCTTTCATGCCTTAGAAACCAAATTAATGGCTAGCCTCAACAGTCAGGTCATAATTTTAACATGTAGTTATAATTTTGTTAGACAGCATCTTATAAAAATCATGCTCAAATTTTTGATGCATTCATTTAATCATATACCAAGAGTAAAACACAGTGTCTTCAATGTTAATGGAGTCTATTTTGACTTCTCAGCGTTACACAAACTGCAATTAGTAAACTATGGAAGGGGACGATGGGATCACAGGAAATCCACGGGGATTATGTCAGAAATGTTTGTAAAATAAAAATGGTACGTAAGTGGCAAAAAATAAGGCAGCGAAAATCCCCACCCTTATGTTTAAAATAAACAAACAAGCAAACAAACAAACAAAAAACCTTTAAGATTCAATTGCTTCCTGGACCTTCATCCAGTCCTAAGGGAAAAGTCTGATCGATTCAGTGTTGTTCAGTTTAACTCAATTCCACTCAGAAAGTGCATTAAGTGTTTCTCTGGGAAGAGCGCTGTGCTGGTGATACCCAGGATATGGTGGAATCTACAGCTCTGTTTCTTTCTCAAGGAGTTCCCTTCCTAGTTAAGGAGGAAACATTTATATAGACGACACTACCAGACTAGATCTGAATAAAAATTCATAGCATGGGTTATGTAGTTTAAAGGGTTATTACGTTGGTTTTTTAATCTCCCCTTTCCTCTGACAGATGTCTTCCTTCTCCCTTTCCCACCCGTTACACCAAAATGTCAATCATTGACTGACCTTCAATTACTATTTTGATTTCTTTCATTTTTACAACACTGAATAAATCCATCCTCCAGCTAATAAATCCATAGTCTTGACCTCAACAAATGATATTGCAATGCAAATACATGATCCCAACAAAATAAATGCGTAAACCTCTTAAGCCCTTATGCTTCTTTCTTTTGCAGAATAGGTCAAGAGGACATGTTTGGAGCAATATTTAGTGAAACACAACTTACCACCAATATCAACAACTCAACAGAAAGTTTTCTTTAAAACTGTCAGAAGTACCATTTTAAAATACAAAAGCAACTATAACTGACATTACAGTCAGTGACTTTTCACTATCAAATTATTTTAGCAGTAAGAAATTATCCTTATAAACTCAGAAAAATTGTACTGTTTTTAGAATTTCTCATGTGAAATTTTAATTATTATATTAAGCACACATGATTACATCCATGCTAACCTAATTTAGAACTACATTTTAGTTGAAAAATATGTTTTTCTGTTGGTTTACAGCCAAAGCCTAAGGGATCACTTAATAAGCAAACCTACTGTGTGTTATTCTGTGTGCTATGGATTGAATGTGTTTCCTTCCTCCCCAAAAATTCATATAAGGAATCTCTAACCCCCAATGTGACTGTATTTAGAGATAGGGCCTAGGAGGAAGTGGTAAGGTTTAGATGTGCTCATAAGGGCAGGGCTCTAAAATGAAAGGGCTGGTGCCCTCATAAGAAGAAGCAAAGACACAGGAGCTTTGTGTCTTTTCCACCATGGGGGGACACAGACTAGATCTGGGTAGTTTAAGCTACGCAGTCTGTGTTAATTTGTGATGGCAGCCCAAACAGACTAAGACACTGCCTGATTAAGGCTTGGGATATTTATACACATGCGCGCACGTGCACACACACACACACACAAACACACATACACACACATAATTTATAAGGTTTATAAGGAACATGTAAAGTATATTAGGGAGAAATGACAAGAGAAATCCAAATGTCCATTTACCATTTAATGGCAGTCAGAGGACAACTGCAAAATATATTCATGAAAACACCCAGGGATATCCATAGCAACATTCCAAAGGTAAAGAGGGAAATAAGTTTGCAAATGGAAGGTGAAAATTAATGGAAGTTCTGAAAAGGAGAGGGTTTCTTTACAGCCCTTGGGTATGAGAGATGGGTCTTAATGTGCAAATACTAAGTAATATGTATCATGAAGTGTTGATATGTATGGAGTTTTTATTAACTATTTCTTTTCTCTATAAATTACAATTAAAAATTAGAAGTTGCAGATAAATTAAAATAAATTATAGTGTCACCTATAATGCTACTACTCAAAGTTAAACATAATAAAACATTTTGATTTTCTCCAGATATAATGTACAATATATACAATAATGTAAGTTTTTTCCGTTTAATATTATGTTTGCTTTTCAATGGCATTATATACCATTGTCACTCTATGGATATATTATCTTTTTTTTTTAAGATTTTATTTATTTATTTGACAGACAGAGAGATCACAAGTAGGCAGAGAGGCAGGCAGAGAGAGGTGGGGAAGCAGGCTCCCTGCTGAGCAGAGAGCCCAATGCGGGGCTCGATCCCAGGACCCTGGGATCATGACTTGAGCCAAAGGCAGAGGCTTAACCCACTAAGCCAACCAGGTACCCCTAGATATATTATCCTTTTAAAAGATTTTATTTTTAAGTGATCTCTACACTCAACATGGGGCTGGAACTCACAACTTACAGATCAAGAGTTGCACACTCCACTGACTGAGCCATCCAGGAGCCCCTATCCATACATTATTTTTAAGGTTACCACAAAGTCCACTCCATACTAAAAATTTTGTGCAGTCAAATAACCATTTATAGGCTTTTTGTTTGTTTACTGGTTGGGGGATGCTTGTATTTATGAAGAACATCCAGGGGATTTTAAAGGTTATTTGCAAAAGATAGAGTGATCAAAACTTAATTGAAGACAGCACCAAATGTCAGTGAGGGTGTGGAGACAGTGGATCACACTGGATTCACAACCAGATGCATTTTTGTAAGAATGTAAGATGGTATGGGCTTTCTGGGAACTAAGACTTAGAAAGCCTTAGGAATCAAATCTGCAATGACTATACGACAGACTTTTTGATCACTTATCACATAGAAATAGAAATTTATGTTTACACAGAAACCTGTACATCATACCTTCAGTTGCAGCTATATCCCAGATATCCTTGAATTAATGAATGATTCACCACACTGATTTTATCATGGAGTAGTACTCAGGGGAAAAAAAAAAAAAAAGTCTAAGTAATGATATAATGCAACTACTTGGACAAATCTCCAGGAAATTATGTTGGAAAAAAACCTGCTGATACCAAAAGGTGGCATACTGTATGATCTCATTGATATAACATTTGTGAATTGGCAAAACTTAAGAAATGGAGGACAGGTGGCTTAGTTGGTTAAGTGTTTGTCTTCTGTTCTGGCCATGGTCTCTGCATTCTGGAATGGAGCCCCCAGTCCAGCTCCCTGCTTAGAGGAAGTCTGTTTCTCCCTCTCCCTCTGCTTCTCCCACCCCTGGCTTGTCCTCTTTCTCCTTCTCAAATAAATAAATGAAATCTTAGGAAGGAAGGAAGGAAGGAAGGGAGGAAGGGGGGGGAGGGTAAGAGAAGGGAGGGCTGATGAAATAGGGAAAGAAGGAGGGAGGAAGAACAGATTAGTGGTTGCCAGTGGTTAGGAATGGGTTAGGGGAGGATAGGATGGTGGGAAGGAGTTATGTATGGTTATGAAAGAGCAATAGGAGAGATATTTGTAGTGTGGGAACTATTCAGTATCTTGACTGTTATGGTGGATATATGAACCTACCTCAGAGTTAAAATTGTGTATAAGTAATTACAACACACACACACACACACACACACACAAATGAGTATCAGTAAAACTGGCGAAATTTGGGTAAGATGGGTGGACTATACAAATGTCAATGCCCTGATTGCGGTACTACAGTTTTGCAAAGTGTTACCATTTGATAAACTGGGCAAAGCAGGCTCCAGATCTCTCTGTATTATTTCTTAAAGCAGCAAGTGAATCAATTATCTCAACCAACATTTTCATAAAAAAAATTAATTGGAGAAGAAGATTCATAGTGGAAAAGAGTAAGAACAAATGAGATTTTAGAAATGGAAATGGTTAGTTTCACAACATGGTTAGATTGAGGCAATGTATTTTAAATAAAGAATTGTAAAGGTTGAAGGCTACAGAATTCAAATATGACAGTTATAAGACACAAAATAAGAAGATATTTATTTCATTTGTGAATTAAAGATACATTTAAATAAATGGCTATCAAAAATGGAGGAAAACTAGTAATTGAAAATACACATTTTATAACAATTTCAGTACTTATATAACTGAATGCTGTGTATCAAAAAAAGGTGAAATTGACCAATATGTACTAACAACTATATTAATAAACTCTTCAATAATGGAAACATATCTGTTTTATATTATAAACAAAATTTTTAACATTATCATGCACAAAAGAATCAAATTTTACCACAAGTTTGAGGTAACTTTTCCAGAGCTTTTGCATTATCAAAGAATATGCCTGTAAGAATACGTTCAGTGTGTTATGGTAAGTTATCCTACCTCAATAAGATACTCACATATAATACCTTATACTCTGTTCTATTTCTGGTATTCCCAGGCATTTCCTGAGAATTGTGATGGCTTAATTCAAATGATAGTTCAATACATTTGGGAGCCTCTTCATGAGCAATAAATACATGTAATTTAAAAACATTGACCCTTGCCTTGTTATTTGTAGATCTATCAGAATGATTTGCTCACCTAACTGTATACGAAAAATTATAATAGCCAGAGATGTAGTGTTATGGATAAATAGAAGGGCATTATCAAAGTCTTAGCGGACTCTATTTAGGCTAAAAATAGCAATTAAATGGCACTGATGTTCTTTTTTACCTTGTTGCCATGAGAAATAATTGTCCTCTTCTGCCCTACATACCAGTCGTACTCCCAGTTAACATCCTCATTATCATTTGACAGTTCAACTGCTAAAAGATTGCTGTTTTTATATAATTATCCTTATTAGCCATTTTTCATAAAAAGCTCATGAAATAGACCGATAAGTCTATTGCATATGCAGTTACAAATGAGAAAGTGAAGTGAATGGGCAAATAATTCTGCTGAGTTATAGAATAGTCAAATATTTGAATATAAAAATAATTTTCCCCCTTTTTCTAGTCTCTTAATCTGACACTTTGTTCCTGGCTATCTTGGCTGGGTCTTGGAAACAAGTATGTCATTGTATATGCCTGACTTAAAAATAATGTCTGATCACATCTTAAAAATCTACAATTCGCTCTAGTTGCTCTTGAAGCAAATGGGTGGCGACATCAAGTTTTAAATACATGTGATTTTGCAGACAGTGTGTCCAAATGCAGAAAACAAAGTAATAGGATTTAGATTCAGAACGGTTGGATTCTACTTCAACTTCTGACTTTTTGATCATATAAATTTAGGTAAATCTCTTAAACCCTATGAATCTGCCTATTCTCAATTAGGATCCAATTCAACTATCATTGTCTTTCTGTAATTTTGTATGACTCTCCTAAATAGAATTCCCCACTGCCTTATATGAGTTTCTTGAAGGCAAGGATCATATCTTATTCACCTTGTATCACTGGATTCTAGCACAGTGGCTAAGCAGATATTACCTTGAGGTAGCAGGTTGAGATCATATATGTTCAATGCTTTATGAACTGAAAAGTGATTTATGGACTTGCATCTTGATAATTAGTGCTATCAAATGGTAGTCACACAATTCAGGGTATTTAGTTGAGCAGTGATTTTTTTGTGGGGTGGTACAAAACCAGTGAAATACAATGCAACTAATCATTCAACATGACTTGTGTAAGGACAGACATCCTGGACAATTCCACTACAGTTCCTTTTTCCTTATAGTTACTGTCCGGTTAATCTCCTCTGCTTTCCTTCTCTCAATTGGTTTATTCCAGATTTAATTTTCTCCCCTGCTTTTCATTTCAAAATTCTATAGTCTGTTCATGAAATCCCTCTACTCAATAGCCTACCTGCCCTGTGGCTCCAGGCAAAACCACTGAGGAAAACACTACTTCTCTGTAAATTCATTTCTGCTTTCTGTTGGGGTTAATGTAGAGCGTGAAATCAGCCATAGTACCTGGCTTGCTAAAATGTAACACAGAGGCTGCTCGGGGCAAAGGAAGGTTTTGGAGAAGGGCATAGGCCTGTGTGACCCTTCTGCCGTAAGAATGTCCTGGGGAGTTGCCTTCCAGAAGCTTTCTTAGCCCAAACAGCCACTCTGTGATCTAAGAGATGTATGCATATGTTTAGCAGAACTCATGGAACACACAGATTGGCATATCCTATCTTTCCTGTAAACAGATCCTCCTAGTTCCAGTAAAGACTCCTTGTCACACATCAGTGTTTGAAAAATAGTGATAAAGATTTGTGATTATCCTGAAGGATCAAGAAAAGTGGGATCGGGGCACCTGGGTAGCTCAGCGGGTTAGGTCTCTGCCTTCAGCTCGGGTCATGATCTCAGGGTCCTGGGATCGAGCCCCCTCTTTGCTCAGCAGGGAGCCTGCTTCCCCCTCTTCTCTCTCTGCCTGCCTCTCTGCCTACTTGTGATCTATCAAATAAATAAATAAAATCTTTAAAAAAAAAAAAAAAGAAAAAGAAAAATGGCATCAGAGAAGAGCAAAGGGTCTTTGTCTCTGAGCATTGACCCCCTTGCCTTCTTCTCTCTTACACAGCAAAGTTTGGAGTCATTTTCCATCAACAGATACAGGGATTGCTGGCCATTTCCAGCAGGTTTTGTCCACCTCTATACCCAAGTTGTTAACCACTGCAGGAGAAAAAAACAGGATGATTCAGCAACGTATTTGTGATCACCAGCCTTTGGGGAAAGCTGAACATGGTGTAGCAACAATAGGATCGGTTGTCTGGGCAATCCGTAGTACTCCCCATGATCACTTTTTCCAGTGAGTTTTGATCTCCTCAAACATATGTTCTGCCTTGCTCTTTCCACAGTCTCCTCTCTCTCTCTCCTTTTCTTTCCTGAACCAGCCTTAACTCCCAAACAAATGATCTACTTACTGATAAAGAGAGAAAATAGAAGTCTTCATATGAGAATAAATAGGTGATGCACAAGCTACCAACAGATCCTCTTTTCACATGCTTCTTTTAAAATGCAGTGTCTGTTAATTAGTTTTTACTTCTGGGTTCTATATCCCAATCTCTCTATCTTCTCCATACTTCACTGCTGTTAAATCCATTTCTTTTGTACCTTCAAGGTCCTACTATTTTATGGGTCTTTCAAATAGATTAAATCATATTTATCTTCAGAAATAATTTCCTCGGGCGCCTGGGTGGCTCAGTGGGTTAAGCCTCTGCCTTCAGCTCAGGTCATGATCCCAGGGTCCTGGGATCGAGCCCCGCATCGGGCTCTCTGCTCAGCAGGGAGCCTGCTTCCTCCTCTCTCTCTGCCTGCCTCTCTGCCTGCTTGTGATCTCTGTCTGTCAAATAAATAAATAAAATCTTAAAAAAATAAAAAAATAATAATTTCCTCAAGCCAGAGTGTATGGCTGCCACTTTAGATTTCTTCCTTCCCACCAAAGATTCCTGAAAAAATCACATCCTTAACCATTTCCAAGCTATGAGTCTTCACTCTTCAACAAACTTCAGTGACAGCTTCTGTTCATGACTGTTTCATAAAGGCTGGCCTGGCTCCAATCTACTGATGATTCCAGTATGACTAAATGCCTTAGGAGGAGAAATAAGGAGTGGTGTAGCAACAAGGCAGATATTTATGTGTGAAAACACCTAGGTTTACATAGTCAGCCTTAGCTCTTTCCTGGTTCCTCACAAAAATATCCAGTTTTGTTTCTCACAAGCACTTATCATTTCTCCCGTGGTTGGTTCATACTTCAGGACATAGCACTATATTCCAGCTGGTTGCTGGAGCCAGATATTTGAGTGTCTTTACTGATACCTCCTTTGACTCCTCTTCACATCCAGTCCCAGCAGAATTTATTTAGAATCTGGCATTGGCTCTCCATTGCTTTAGGGATAATGTTGAAAAGCTTTACATGGTTTACAAGCCATTGCATGATCTCCCTTTGTCTACCACTCTCTTTTTCAATGATGGGTATGCTCCAAAACTGTAGACAGAGCTTCTATGGACAATTAAAATAAGAAAAAGTATATAACTCATCAGTGAATTTATTCAGAGGCATACATTTCTATCAGTACAATGGATTTCTTCCATGTAAATTTACATTAAAGAGAAATAATGTGTATTAATTATTCCATTCCTTAAAGGTATATGACTTGTTCTTAATTCCCTCCAGGTCTTAAGCATTCCTTATTCTCACTACATGGTTATACCCCTCATCCAACCACACCTTTCCATTCTGTAGGTCTTAGCTGAGATGTCATTTCTTCAGAGCCATTCCTTGACCATTTCCACACATTTATACTGTTTCTCTTTAATTAACTGGCAAAACATTCTGCAATTTTCCTGAATTTATTGTAGTTTCCACAAATTATTTTTTGTTTGTTTCTTCTTTTCGGAGTTTTTAAAAGATTTATTCATTTGTTTATCTATCTATCTATTTATTTATTTATTTAAGGGGGGGCAGAGGGATAGGGATAGAGAGAATCCTCAAGCTGACTCCCCACTGAGGGTGAAGCCTGACACAGGGCTAGATCCCAGAACCCTGAGATCATGACCTGAGCCAAAATGAAGAGTCGGCAACTTAGACTGAGTCACTCAGGTGCCCCCAATTAATTATTTGTTGTTTCCTCACTAGAAAAGTTTAACGAGAGAAGAAATCATATACATAGATACGGATATAGTTCATAGCTGATAATATAGCTAGATATATACAATATATAGTAGTATAATATAGGTATAATATATTAATATATGATATAACATTATAACATAGGTATTATATATAGTAATATATATTTATATATACATATATAAATATAAATAAATAAATATATATTATACCCAATACTTAGCATGGCCTTGTAAATGGTGGCTACTGAGTAAATACATTAATTACACTTTTTTGGTACTTAAAATTAACACACAGGTATAGCACAAAATATAATCAGATTGGAATATGTAAGCTAAACACCTTGGATTATTTTTAACCTAAATAAAAATAGCAATTAGCATAAAACATCACAACAGAGGGGGAAAAAAAAAAAAAAAAAACCAAAGAAAATTCTTTAACAGTCCTAAGCAAGTAAGCTTTGCTTTTATAATCAACAAGAGGTTAGAACTAATCAACTATTTAAATATAAATATTTTATTGATTTGATAGTTTCATTCCTTTAGAGCTTCCAAGTTAATACGTAATCCAAAAATGTCCATTGTAAATAAAGTGTGTAATTCTATATGATTAGGTGTTTTATGTTAATATGTAAGTTTCTTCACACACACAGATACATGCACATTGCTACGTGTACATATATTTCTTTTTATAATGGCCATAATCGTAGCAGTCAAATTTAAAGTTGTAAACTCAAACCTTTACAGCTATTACAGAGCCTCTGGAGGAATCCTGCTTAAGATTGTTAAAGATAGCATTCACAGTTAGAGTCCTAACCTTGGTAGATCATTAAATAAGAAACTACTAATGAGACATTCCCTTCTTCTAGCCAATGCTTCTTTTTTATTCAGCATGACAGCATCCACACCATAACTGCAAAGTAATCTGTTTTGGTTTGGAATCATAATTACATATTGACAAGTTAAACTGTGAGACCTAAATCAGGGGAATTTAAGCTATTATGGGAGCAGTCTCATGGGGAAAACCTAAAGGGACATCAATTATTTTGCCACAATCTCACTCCTTTTCAATTTTCCATTCTTGCGTGGAATGAAATCCTATGAGAAAAGAAGCTATAGAAAAACTGGATGTAGTACTATGCCATGGGATTGAGAAATAGTTTCTGTGGGTAATTAAAATAAGAATAAGTATATAACTCATCAGTGAATTTATTCAGAGGCATGCATTTCTATCAGCATGGTATATTTTTTCCCATGTTAGCTGACATTAAAGAAAATAATATGTATAATATAATTATATTATATGTAATATTACATGTATGACTTTAGAGCTGCCTGAATAATAATAATAAAAAAAAGCAGCACATAATTTCATGGAACAAGTAACTGACAAGCTATTTCATTGAGAAGCAACCTTATATAATTTAAATTAGTTTCAAAAGTCCTTGCAACTGTTATAGAAGATCAGAATTATTGGTATTGATTTCTTCTATGAACCAGTCTACTTACAAATAAATAAATAAATAAATAAATATATATATATATATATACATATACATATATATATATATAGTCAATTAAAGTTAGAAATATCATGTATAGTCTTTGCCAATAGTATAAAAATTAAGATGGATCTTTACATTAAAAAAATTCTTTTCAGAATTGATTCATCCTAGGGGTAGAATTATTATTTGCAGTAACCAAACTATCCTGGATTTTAGGAACAGGAATTATCAGGTAAATAATAGAACCAAAAATGGATAATAAAAGCATTTTTTAAATTTAAATCTGTTTCACTAATGACATTTTGAAATAATATGTATATTATCATTATTATACAAATTCTAAATTTGGAGTGCAAAATATTTATTCTGCCAGAAAACTTTGTATGCTCGGACACCTATGTCAGAATTTAGTCCTTTTCCCTGGTTGGCAGCCCTGAAATAGACTGCAAGGGATGTATCATTCCTATCTATATTTTTACTACTTTTGTATCCTCAAAGAAATTGAAATAGAAGCAGCCGGTTCACTGATAGGGGATTGCTTTCAGATTTTCTTAAGTTTTTCAGTTCCACTTGAGTTGAAGAGTATTCCTTATTGGTTAAAGAGGGTTTTCAGAGCTATGGATTTTAGCACTTTGTTGGCTGAGGATTCTGATGCTCAGCAAACCTGGCTAAAACCTAGAATATGACAGATGCATGAAAAGTTGAAAAATAGGACACACAACTGTAAGCTCAGCTGATAAACTTCTGCCACTGACTTATTTTTTCTTAAAGTGCTGATACCAAGGTAAAGGTGGGGAAGCTGTGATCACAAACTCATTTCTGGCACTTTTCCCTTACCACAACCAGCAATTAGGTTAAGATCAAAGTTAATATTTTTCTTTGTGTAAAAGGTATACTGTATATCTATCTAGAAGACTATATAAATTATCTAAAAGTTTGATATTTTAAATTTTCCCTAATGTATTAATATGCCCCATGAAGACACTGGAAGCAAGTTCAGAAAAAATTACTAAAATCCACATAAACATGTACTCTTTTGAGATAATTTGTTAAAATATTTTTTACCTTCAAAGAAAACATCATACTACAGTCATATTTTGTCTGAATGTGGGGTTTCTCTACTCAGAGAGGAATATCTGTAGTGAGGCTCCTCAGCCTGACTTTGAATTGAATGGTTTTAGTTGTCTGACTTTGAACAAATTACATAAGCGTAAGTTTTATGAGCTACAGATTCTTTATCTTTAAAGTGAGGATAAGAACTACTCACTCTGCAGGGTGATGAGGGAAAAAAAATGCCTGTCATTAATCTGCTATAGGGCCTGGATAAGTGCTCAGTCTGTCTACTGGGTGGTTACAGGTTTGCCTCATGGGGACAGAACAACTAAGAAAGCTTGCTCACAATATCCAACTTTTTTTTTTTTTTTTTTAAGATTTTACTTATTTATTTGAGATAAAGTGAGAGGACGTAAGAGAGCATGGGAGTTGGGGAGGGGCAGGGGAGAGGGAGAAGCAGTCTCCCCTGCTGAGCAGGGAGCCCGATATGGTGCTGGATCCCAGGACCCCTGGATCATGACCTGAGTTGAAGGCAGACACTCAACCCATGGGGCCACCCAGGTGCCCCACACTATCCAATTTCTAAAAACTGATCTCAAATGTTTCAGTATTAGACAAACACATTTCACAAGAAAGAAACAAATGACCAGAACTAGAAACCACATTTGAATTTCCAAGAGTCCATCAATTAAGTAGAAGAAAGGGAAGTGTTTGAATGATCCATTGCAAACCCATTTCCTGCATTTAATCTCTAAAAATAATACTAAAACCATGGCAATGATAATATCATAATGACACATAATATGAGGCAATACAATAAATTCAGTAAACATTGAGAATTTCAGTGTAGTTCATACTGTTCTCTGCCAACTAGCCACAGACTACCCCCCTCCCTTGAATTTCCAGTCAGTCTTTAAGCTCCTCTAGTCTTTGCAGACCTGAGTACTACTTAACTATCTCTGCAACGCAAGACAACTTGTTTCTATCATTGATCCTCACTGGAGACACTCAATACGGGCCTTTGTCTTCCAGCCTGTGTAGGTTGAGACTCAGTGATCAACCAGCAGGGGCTGGGGCCCCTAGAATAAACTTCCTCCCGTTTTTTATAACCACAGAAACTGCATATTTAATAGAAGCCCCTCCATTCTACAGGTACATGGTCTCTTAATTGCTTTGTCTGTAGTTTTGGCATGCATAATAAATAGGGAACTCTTTCTTCTGAAATTGATGCTCCTATTAGTTTCATTCTGCAGTAGCCATTAACCACAACTAAAATATAAATATATAAATCATAATAAGTGTTCCATAATGGAGATCATAAAATCTACTACATAAAATGGCTTCATATAAATATACTGAAGTATATCAGCAGCCAAAATGCTAAACTTCGAAAGGGAAAAATATTGCAACAGGGACAAGCAGTGTTAAATCACCACCAAACAAAATATTGCCACATTCATTTACTGAAGGTCAAAAACATGAATGAGAAAATGGCTGTTATGAGATATGTAGACCACGGATGGAAAAACAGATTCTCTTTTTCAGAAAATTTTGCCATGAACCTGGACATCTGATGTCTTAATGTGATGGGGAGATAGGAGGTAAGAGAAAGTTATCAGGCAACAATGTTTTTACAGTAACAGTGTGATGAGGGGTGCTTGGGTGGCTCAGTCGGTGAAGCAGCTGACTCTTGTTTCTGGCTCAGGTCATAATCTCCTGGTCCTGGGATTGAGCCTTGCAATCAGTTAGATTGGACTTGTTTTTACCCACTTGATTTAAAAAACGGTTTGAAGTAGCTGACTGCCAAACACTAAAGCAAAATAGTACCTGGCACATAAAAACTAAAACATCTAAAATATCTGAAGTGAAAAAGAAGGTAGAAAGAAGAAAAATAAACAGTGCTAAAGGTAGAATTTATTTTAGATCTGACAACACTGGTGTTCTCAACTATAAACTTAGAAAAAAAAAATCTTCAAAGAGGCCTCATCGGAGCACATTAAGTGAGTTGATAGTGGACATAATTAAACACCCAAGTACTATCTCCAGAATCAAAATTAGATCTAAACCATTTTATTAAAAAAAAAAAGAAAGAAAGAAAGAAAAAGAAGGAAAAAAAAAGGAATTTTCAAGTATCTTTCTTTGAACTTCCAATTTTCCAGTATTAACAGAACCTACATATCTCAAAAGATAATGGATTCAGTCTTGTCATAAAGGATGTCAGTCAGTATCATATGAAATGAATGTTTTAATTAAAAAGCGATAATTTCCTCTTGTATATGTGTATAAACTTTGTATTTTCTCCATCTCCAATAAACTATAACCAAATATTCCTCTGAGATTACATATCAACTTAAAACATCTTTGTTGAAATATTTCTCTCCTTTTTCTAGGAATATGGGCATACATGATTTTATTTCTTACTAGAGTACTCGCTTACCAGGCCGCTTGAGGCCCGGATCTGGTGTTACAGTCATCCTTCCGTCCTACTTACCGTGCTGTCTGACACCTGGGAGATACTCAATGAAATTCTTGTTAAACAAGTATATCTCTGATTTCACCATAATGCACATGTGGAAGAGGTCATTAAGCCTCTCATGAAGTACTAAATATTGTCAAATACTAATAAGGCATGCAGGGTGGTGGTGGTAAGAAGTGACTGCTAATGGATACCGGCTTCTTTTTGGGGTGATGAAAATATCCTATAAGTGAGAGTGGTGATGATAAACACGACTCTGTGACTATACTAAAAACCACAGAAATGTACATTTTACATGAGTGCATTTTGTAGTATGCAAATGGTAGCTCGATATAGCTGTTAAAACACAATGAGCTCAATAATTGTCATGTCAATTTTGACAATTTTTCTTCCATATCCTCAAGCTGATGCTGAAAATAATTGAGAGGAATCAGAACAGGATGGAAGGACATAAGCGGAAATGGGAGAGGATTACAGAAAGTGGGAGTTTGCTCCATTAGTACTGACCATGGACAGAGCTCTGACCACGCAGGGGTGGTCAGTGAGGGTGATCTCTTGGCTGCAACCTTGCCATTTTTCAGTTCCACAGATATTCCTACCTTTATGAAACCCTAATTCTTAGATTAAATCCCTTTATTGCCATTTTTAAAAATGCAATGAGGGCTACTAAACTTTACCATAAAATATGTAATGCCTCATATTTGCTGCGAATAGAAACCATGAAGTCGTAATTTTTGAATTCCAGACAGAGAAAGTTTGTAAATAGATTATGCCTGGAAAATGGTTTTGCTTTCTAGAACAAATTTCAAAACGCAAATCAAAGTCTTAAGACTTTATTGCCACTGGCAAGTCAGTATCATTTGGTGGATGGGATAAAAAAAGCATCGAGATGGCATGATTATTAAGCCAGGCTATATTTTGCTATGTGAAGGTTTCCTGCAATACTGGGTGGTGAATAATAAGGAGATTAACATTAAATACACCATCTGTTGTGGGTTTTCTGTCTCAAAGAAGACGCAGAGCAAAAGTGAATTCCCTGAAGTACAATGTTATCAGAGATGCTTTTAATTGTAGCATTTATTCCTATTCCTCATGACAACAAACTTACATCGGAAGGAAACATGCAAATAAGACCACTCAAAGGAAGTACACTACTACGAACTTGAAAACAAAATGTTCCCTTCGTGAAGCAGAATCATTTAATTACTCTAACATTTCCTCAAAAGATTTAGATTTCATCCACAGAAATTCAATTATAGCCCATGTACGCCCAAAAAAGTGAAGAGTGCCAGGTGCTGCTATGAAAACCAGCCACTCGATGGCCTTCCCACATTTCTGCTTCAGTCCCTTTCTCATTTCAAAGGCCTACTGCCTGAAGCTCTGCCTTCGAGATCTACATAATAATACAAAATTTACACCATCCACCACTCATCCTGTTTGGATCTTGAAAAAATGTACCTCATCTAGTCAGCATAATAACTGTTCATATGGATATGCAACACATCATAGACTAATCCATTTCTCTTCACACCCTTTATCAAGACAGTCTCAGACTTAAATCTTCCTCTTGAAAGCCAGTGAGAATCTTATGCTCACCTAGTCATTCTGGGTAACGTGTTGAGACCAAAGAATATATCACTACATACCTAATCTATTGAGAGATAGAAACTACTCTTATTTTTTAATAGAAGTACAGAGCATTGGGTTCTGTTCTCTTTGAAAAAATTGGCCTACCTTTTCAATTTCACAGTTACAGACTTCTTCATCTAGATGAAGAATTTAGATTGTTCTAAAAACAATCTGTATAAATTAAAATGCTGTTAAGCCATTTCAGTAATCATTCTGAGAGTTCCCTCATCATAGGAAAACTGTTTATCTCATATTAAGGATACAATATTAAATTGATTGATAATTGTTACTTCTAGAGAGGCTTGTTCTTTTAACATTTCTTAATGCCCTAAGACACGTGACTTGTATAATTTTTCACATTCAGTACAATCACCTAAAAGTGTACTTCATAAAAATTTCTAATGCTGATAATACTATTAAGTCCAATAAACTGCAAAACTACTACTTCGTGATCAAAACTACCTAACTACAGAGGCATAAATAGACAACTGGATTTGGAATCATAATTTTGTCTTCTCTAAGCCCTTGTTTACCACGAGTGGGAACTATTATAAAATCTATTTCTCAGTAAGCACAAGAAATATACAAAGGCTGAAGCAAAAGTTTGGTTCCATCTTAATACTCTTCTGAGGACAGGGATCTACCATCAATTCTTCTTCATATTCTTTTAGATCTCTCATGCCCTCTTTGTGCTCCAAACACAAATTCTCCATATACTTTCTACCGAAACACCTCATCTAGTTTTCATCCCTCTGGGCACCAAGTTTAGTGTTTTATAAGCCCTTATTTTCATTATATTAGACTGCTTTTTTAAATTTGTCTTTCCCTCCTTCAGTCTCACTTTTATACTCTGCTAAACAAGATCCACACATGAGTTTAAGACTATGCTTGAAATTATATGCAAAATTGAGTATATGTGCATATGTAGTTTTCTTTTAGTGGTTCATTTTGGTGTCATGAATCACTTTAACAGTCTGATTAAAGAAATGGATATCCTCTCCAGGAAAAACAAATGCATATATGTACAAGCCTATGATATCTGGATTATTTTTATTTACTTGAGAGTATTTTCTTACCACATGATTACCTACTCAATATTTAGAGTTAAAACTTTTCAAACGAGTTTATCATCCCGTGCTCTATTTAATCACTTTATATGTCAAGAAAGAAACTATGTTATTTCATGGAAAAGCCTAAGAAAGCTGCTTCTCAAAGAAATCCCAGTAAAATATACTCTTGATCCTTGAACAATACCAATTTTAATTGTGTGGGTTTACTTATAGGTAGACTTTTTTATACTATACTACTATAATTTTTTTTGTTCCTTATGATTTTCTTTTTTTTTTTTTTAAAGATTTTATTTATTTTATTTGACAGAGAGAGAGATCACAAGTAGGCAGAGAGGCAGGCAAAGACAGAGGGGGAAGCAGGCTCCCTGCTGAGCAGAGGACCCGATGCAGGGCTCAATCCCAGGACACTGAGATCATGACCTGAGCCGAAGGCAGCAGCTTTAATACACTGAGCCACCCAGGTGCCCTCCTTATGATTTTCTTAATAACATCTTTTTTCTAACTAACTTTACAGTAAGAATACAGTATATAATACAAATAGCACATAAAATATGTGTACATCGATTGTTTATGTTATTGGTAAGGCTTCAGGTCAACAGTAGGCTGTTAGCAGTTACACTTTTGAGGAGTCAAAGGTTAACACAGACATTTTTGTTGGGTGGGGATTGGTGCTCTTAACCTCCACATTGTTCAAGGGTCAACTTTAGAATCAACAAGATTATTTTGAGTAGAAAGTAGAAAATTAATGATGATTTCTACATTCAAGTGAATTACTAGATTGCAACCAAATATTATTGCTCCAAACAACGTGCATTTCCATTTGGTCACTGCAAGATTCAAGTTACCAATCATTGACCAAAGTGGAAAACCATTGGCAACTATGATCATGCAATTCTTAAATAAGTGATAAAAGTTTCATTTACTTTGGACTCACAGGATTCAAATGATGCAAATATAATATTCATTTTAACCCCTATACTTTCTTTAACTCTATACCATCTCTAACTCCACAAAAACAATCCTGAATATTTTTCCTAATTATATTCATTATTTCAAGTGCTGCCAAGAAAGTATCATTAAATTCAGCTCAAACAGCATTCACTTAACTCCAAATATGTACAACACATGACAGTTGATAAAGGGAGGAATGAAATAATTGTCCTTGACTTCTAGAGGCTCATAACCGAAGTATTAGACAGTTTTATAAATGCTAAAACACTTAAGAAAATGTGGAAACTGTTTAATTCCAACTAGAAATAAGCTAAAAGCATTTCAAAGTGAAGGTAGTATTTCAATCATTTTTTAAAAAGATTTTATTTATTTATTTGACAGAGGGAACACACAAGCGGGGGGTGGGGGTTGGGAGACGGAGAAGCAGGCTTCCTGCTGAGCAGAGAGCCCAGTGCAGGGCAGGATCCCAAGACCCTGGGATCATGACCTGAGCCGAAGGCAGACACTTAATGACTGAGCCACCCAGCTGCCCGGAGAAGGTAGTATGTATGTATGTATGTATGTATCTATGTATGTATGTATTTATTTGTCAGAGACAGAGAGTGAGTGCACAAGCAGGCGGAGCAGCAGAAGGAGAGGGAGAAGCAGAGTGGGACTCGATCCCAGGACCCTGAGACCATGACCCTAGATGAAGGCAGATGCTTAACAGACTGAGCCACCCAGGTGTCCCGAGTATTTAAACTAAAGATAAGGAAAACTCTGTTATGGAATGAAAAGTAGTAAGGTCATTTCAGTTAGGGGAAGTAGTTTACCTGAAGGCATATAATTAGGAAAGCACATGAATTAGTAGCTTGGGGAGACTGGAATACGGGAGTGCATGTTGCGAGAATGTATAATATAAATACACACAAATAAATTGCCTTTGTGCTGTGTAAAATTGTGATTTTCAGTGTGAGGTTGAAACCAGTTAGGTAGTTTTCTAGTATAACCAGTACTTTTACTAACCATTACATAAATATCAAGTGCAATCAATTAAGATTAATTTAAATGTGTATCTCCTTTCTATATATTTAACAGATTCTTATCTGCATTTCTGACAAACCTTCCTAACTGAGATTGTATAAGGCTGCTTTTTCTCTTATTAATTTTTAAAAATAAAATAAGTCATCTAGAGTATTTTATCCATTCTTTTAAGAACTTAAAAGATAATTTCAGAAATCCAATCCTTTAAAATACTCCCTGTTATTCATTATTTTCTCGTAAAAATTAATTGCACGTGTCATGAAAACAAAGCACTACTGACTGGCACTAGGCAGCAGACGTGAAGACCTCACACATTCTGTCAGAGGACCTCCAAAGTGGCCTGTCGTGCCCCCAGCACCCCCCTCCTTTTTTCTTTTTTACTTTCGAAGGACTGACGATTACTTTGAACTGTATTGCAGTGTGTAGAGGTGAACCAATGATTCTATAACATGAATATATGACCAACAAATTCAGTTCCAATTTTGACCTAAGACAAAGAAACTAAAAGAGATGTTCTGTTTCTTTCTGGGCAACACTCTAGTGTTTCAAGCTGAGACTGTGAAATGAGTGATGTGTACCAGGTCAGCTCTGCTGGGTCAGCACACTCTACCTGTGTGATACAAGCTTGCTCTGTTTCAAACCACATCAAACATAGACCTCTCATTATCAAAGTCCATCTATGGGACAGGAAGGATCCAGAGAGAGCAACTGCATTTGAGCTTTGGCTCATAGACTAGTTAAATGTACTGGAGATCATGCAATGATTATTTAGATTCTCTAGTAGATTCCAGGAGAGAGAAACATAAGTGAACTAAAAGTAGTTAAAGTAGTAGCAGAACGACAGCTTAGACTTTAGGCAGAGCCATGCCAGTACATTTAAAAAAAAAAAATGAAAACCATCAGAGGGCCAAAATAATAGTATGTCACAGACACAAAAAATAAACACATTAGGTAAAATTCAGAGATTAAATTTCAGATTTTTTTTTTAACTGATTCTAATTTTCAATTCAAGCAATGTCTTTTTAAAGAAAATAATCACGAGGTGCTTGGGTGGCTCAGTCGCTTGGGTGTCTGCCTTCAGCTCAGGTTATGATTCCCGAGTCCTGGGATCAAGTCCCGCATTGGGCTCCCTGCTCTGCAGAGAGCCTGCTTCTCCCTCTTCCCCACCCCAAAGATTTTAGTTATTTATTTGACAGAGAGATACACAGCAAGGGAGGGAACACAAACAGGGAAAGTGGGAGAAGGAGAAGCAGGCTCCCTGTTGAGCAAGGAGCTCGATTTTGGCGATGATCCCAGGGGATCATGACCGAAAGTCTAAGGCAGACCCTTAACCAACTGAACCACCCAGGAGACCCTCTCCCTCTCCTTCTGCTGCTCCCCCTGCGTGAGCTCTCTCTCTTTCTTGAGATTTTATTTTAAAAATAAAAGAAAGTAATCACCATGGTACCGTAAACATTTCGAGGAAAGCAGACCTAAATGTGTAGCTGTTAGTCTTTGCAGCAAGTCCTCCAGCAGACCGGCTGGGGTCAGGGCTCAGCTGGGAGCCTGGCCCAAGCATGTCTGTCTGCAAGTCTCAGGGTTCCTAGTGGCAAAACACAGCAAACTCCAAGCCTACACTTTCCCACCTCTTTATGGGAAGAGTTGCAAAATAACAAGGCGTTTTAAAGAAAATCTACCATAAAATTAATACACAATATGCTCAGGGCTAGAACTTTTAAGTGCCAAATCTCAAAATAAATTCAAAGTTTTGGGCTAGCATAATTTGTTATTTACAAAAAGTATTAAAAAAAAAATACTCATCTCACGGCATTAACATTTTTTCCCATTTTTAAAATAAACTGATCATATTGATTGAGGTATATTATTATTAATTCTCTGATGGCATCAACATAACTTATTTAAAGAAAAATTGAAAATAGAATTAAAGTACTAGTGCTTAGAATACAGTATGAATCAAGATGAGTTACAAACATATGAACAAAAAAATACAAACATGCAGACAAAATGAGCACCGTATTAGATCTAAAAAATAATTACAGATACCATCTCTACTGGCTCCCAATTTGGGGGCTATTTAAGGAAAATCTAAGTGTCATGTTGAGTTAGCACTCTAAAAGTAAACCCACCACCCCAGTACTGGTGAAATTTATAGAACCGCTGTCATCACTACACACTTCCAGCTGAGAGTATACCAAGTCTTCTCCTAGAGCTCTGAATCTGAGGATATTTCTCAGAATTGGCAAGTGGATGGCCTGGTGCTGTGTGAAAACAGCTGTGTCAAAATCCAGTCCTCTGTGTGTGTATATAGTGCTTAGGTTTCTAGTAAGTTTAGAGAAAGAATTTCTGAATTAGTTCTTAATGCCTTCTCAAGTGAAAGCGATACAGCAGAGGAAAGAAACAGTCTTGTTTCTTTTTTTAACCATCCAAAAAACTAACTTTCAAACCAAATAAAACACTGCCAAAACAATCAAGGATGCTAAACAGTAAGAGTACAATAAGTCCTCAATTTTACACCTTTACTTGCCTTCATGTTTTTAGTCGAATGCCACTGAGTGATCCACTCACCTCCAAAATCTTTCTTTCTCTCCCCTCTCTCTTACAACTATCTTGTTCTCCCATACTCTGGGAGAATGGGCAGAAAATGAGAAGAAATGGTCACAACCTCTTCACTTTTTCTCTACAATAACTTTGTAAAAAAAATCATTTCTTGCTTGACGGAATTTCCCTATGGCATTGGGCCACCTTCACATAGCCATCTATAATTTTTCTCCTGCTTGAAACAATTTCCCACATGCCACTCTTGTTAATGACTGAGATACCCCCTGATGGTGCTTAACATTTAATAGTGCTAGAGCTCCACATTTGCCCAAACAACCTTTTCCATTTACCTTACCTCAAAGGCCTTCTAATTTTTCTTCAGAGACAGAAATCCTTTAAGCCCATTGTATCCTTAGGCTACAAATTTACTGAGATTTAGGTTTCCAATAAGAGCGTTGAGATGAATGCCACCATCTCATTTATGAATCAATTTTTGCCCATCGGCTTTTTACTGTTATTACTTTTTATTTTATTTTTCACTCAAAGGAGAGAACCTTTATTACATGTGTGTGTTTTTATGTGTGTGTCTGTGTGTGTATGTATACATGCACACACACACATATATTCATGTGTTTCATGTTTATTAAACTGTTGAAATTTTAAAGAAAATTAAAACTCTGCAAATGAAAATTTCTAAATAAATTTCTTGACCTAAAATCTGTCATACTTTGTCCTTCATTTCCATGTCCACAGGAGAGAGAAATACAGGATAAAATTCCTGAGGATTATACTTAAACCTGATGAAACTAGTTATTTTCTTGAATATAATTCATGGAAACTCAGTAAGCTGACAGAAGAATACATTTTATTTAATTACATGGTTTGGGGTTCTAATGCAGACAGTACCCTGAAATGGAGAAATAACAAAAAACCTCACTATTTTTCCAGGGAAATTATAAATCTTTTATTATAAAAACATTTTTTAAAACTTTCCACTGTTTCACAAATAGAGAACAGAAACAAAGTTTGATTTTTAAATTACTTAATAATCAATACTTCTGAAAGGTCTCCCATACTTCTTTTTTTGCTTTTGTTCTCTTTTAATATGGATGTTACATTAAATGTTTGCTTTTGCCTAAACCAAACAAACAAACAACCAAAAATCAATTGTGTTAGTGATTAGCTATTGCCTACCTAGTTCCAAAAAAGGTTTAAGTATGTTTTATTCTTTAAATCTAATTGAATACTGCATGATTTTGTAAATAAAGTTAGTCTGTGCCTCGCTGTCTTTAATCTTATCGATGTGTACAGATTATGTGGGGCCAGTGTACTTGAAATAAACTCTGATAAATTCTGTCAGTTATAACAAAACTGTAGAGTGGAATCATGAACATACTGAAAGGTTAATTTTAAAGTAACTGTATGGGATAGTCACGTAGGATGGCCTGATTTGAGAGTGGTGCTCAGTAGATCCCTATAAGCTCAAAGGCACCCAAGGGTCCGTTGGGGAGGTGGTCCTCATTGTGGAAGCTGGGGTGGTTCCTGGGAAGGCAACAGGCTGTGCTCTATGCTGTTTATTTTCAGCTACAGCAGCCATTTGATATTATAAATAATACTGCATGTGATTGAAAAGTTTTATAATTGAATGAAAAACAGTTTGGGAATACCTATTAGAGTTAAATTTAATAATCTTACATCTGGGGAGATTATGTGACTGCAGTAATTTCACAGAGCTATTTAAGAAATCAGAAGTAGATATATTATGTCATGTCAAGAAATGATTGGCACGCTCTCTGGGTCAGTTAAAAGCAGAGTTTCATTGATTTTTTTTAATATATAGATATGTCTAATCAAATGGGAATTAATTCAAATGGGAAAAAATCAAATGGAAAATAGAAAGAACTTTACAAAAAAAATAAATGATCATTTTTGATAGATGTCTTGTAAGTTTGTTTAGTGTTGCTTAAGGTTTCCTATTTTTTACACATTTATACAAGCTAATAGTCTCAAGACAACCAACAAAATTGACTACATCTGTATTTCACAGTGATTATTTAATGAATGTGGTAATTTTCAAATCTGAGGCTTGATAATTCTTGCATTTTAAAAAAGTTATTAATATGATTATTATCTCTGACTAATGTTCTAAAGATGTAGTTAAGAAAACATTAATGAAAAGGTGTTTGGAACTCCAAAAGACCTCCTGACCCCAAAACGCCTAAGAACAAATTTTTTTAAAACCTAAAACTTCCTTTTGTTTCCAAAATTTTCAAATGTATTTATTTAATTTAAATTCAGGTTAGAATTCAGTGATTCATCACTTACATATAATATCCAGTGCTCATCACAAGTGCCCTCCTGAAAACCCGTCACTTATTTAGCCTATCGCCCTATTCACCTCCCCTTCATCAGCCCTCAGTTGGTTCTCTATATTTTGGAGACTCTTATGGTATGGTTCCCTCTCTGTTTTTATTTTATTTTATCTTTCTTATATTCATCTGTTTTGTTTCTTAAATTCCACATATGACTGAAATCAGATGATATGTTCATCTTTCTCTGACTGACTTATTTTGTTAGCAAAATACAATCTAGTTCTAGCCAGGCTGTTGCAAATGCCCAGATTTCATTCTTTTTGATCACTGAGTAATATTCCATTGTACACACACACACACACACACACACACACACACACACACGTATGTATACACCACAACTCCTTTATCCATTCACCAGTTAATGGATATTTGGGCTCTTTCCATAATTTGGCTATTGTTGATAATGCTGCTTAAACATCAGGGTACATGTGAATGCCTTTGAGTCGGCATTTTTGTATCATTTGGATAAATACCTTGTAGTGAAATTTCTGATCATAAGGTAGCTCTATTTTTAACTTTCTGAAGAACCTCCACACTGTTTTCCAGAGTGGCTGCACCAGTCTGCATTCCCCACCAACAGTGCAAGAGGGTTCCCCTTTCTCTGCATCCTCACCAACATCTGTTGTTTCCTGTGCTGTTAGCAATTCTGACAGGTGTGAGGTGGTATCTCATTGCTTAAACCCTAAAACTTCTAAATATACAAAAATTAACAATAGTTCCACAGATATTTTAAGTCTTTTATCCTTGTTCTGACCATCAGAGAGTCCATAAACACTAGTAATCCAGCCCTCAAAATAGTTGAAAAATCTATGTAGCAGGGCAAGAGAAAACAAACAAAAAATTTCCTTCAACTTAGTTTTTCAAAAGTTAATATAATAAATATAAGACAAAGTCTTTCAAAATTATCTACATGTATGTTAAATTATGAATTGGCTGACTATTTGACTAAGCGAGACATAGCTTTAGAGTGTGAGATAATAAAGCTCTGGAGACAGGAAATGAACACACTATTTAGCAGGGAATGAGAATCTCTTAAGGAGATCTACATCTGATCTCCATCTACCATCTTCAGAAAATGACTAGAAGTTGTCATTTGAAACATACAGGTATTCAGTGAAAGCTGTTCTCAGTGTTTGCTTTTGGTTTTTTGTTGCAAAGCTGCAGTTTAGGTTGAAAACACTCTTTCTTAAAATTTACTATTCCCACTCATACTTAGAAATCCCAAAGCCTGGGGTTCCTGGGTAGCTTGGATGGTTAAGCATCCAATTCTTGATTTCAGCTCAAATCCTGATCTCAGAGTAGTGAGTTCAAGCTCCTCAATGGTTCCACACTGGGGATAGAGCCTACTTAAAAAAAATAATAATAAATAAATAATCCCAGAACTAAATCTAAAAGTTGATGTATACTTTAACTCTCTACATTAAAATATTTCCTTTACATATAGTTCTTTCTATATCTTTTTAAAAGATTGTATGTATTTATTTGAGAGAGAGAGAGAGTGAGAGCACAAACACAAGCAGGGGTGAGAGGAAGAGGGAAAAGCAGACTCCTCATTGAGCAGAGAGCCAGATATGGGGCTCTCCATTCTAGAACACTGACATCATGACCTGAGCTGAAGGCAGCCACTTAACCAACTAGGCCACCCAGATGTCCCTTTATTTTTATATTTTTAGTTCTTTCCTTATATTGCTGTATCATCTCTTTTCACTTAATATACAACCTAAATATAGTAACATATACAATTTAACATAAGGACATTTTTTTTTAAATGTAGGTATCCAAGTTAACCATCAAATCTGTATCAGGCTCTGTCAAACCATGATTTTTTAAAATACAAAATTACATTAATTACTACAGGTAATCTTTATTTGATGTTAAAAAGTAGTAAGTACCTCAGTTGCTCTTTATTATTTAATATTACAGGTTAATATTAACCTATGATAAACAAAAATTCATTTTCTATATTTATTTTATATAAAAAAATTCCATAGGAATTCTATGTTCATGTCCCACAGAAGGCATTGACATCAATTCATCATTCATTTTTCTGTTTCCTACTTATTTTGATATTAGATTTAGTTTGTTGTTTTGCATCTAAAATTAAGCAAATGTGATATGTTGGTTTTTCCAACATATCATATGCTTTATGCAGCTCTTTTATGTAAATATTTTGTAAATAATATATTTGGCCTAAAACATATTTCTCATTTAAATCTAGATTTTGCTAATATTGCATTTACCTTAAGATGAATCACATTAAGAAAAATGGTAGTATGAAAACTAAGCCAAAATGAGCCAAACTTTTACCCACAGATGGTAACTATCTGAAAAGAAAAACTAAAAGCAAAATCCTACTTTTGGAATCTTGTCAAGTAGTTTGATCTACTGCAATAAAGAAAGAAGCCAAATTAAACAGAAATCAATTAGCATGTAACAAGTAATGATCAGCTATGATTTAAGCTTCAAGGGAAGAAGAGTTGACTCAGACAGAATTACAAGAGGCTTAGAACATATTTTAATTTGTAATTATCTAACAACAATGAATTCTGAGTAAGCCAGAAAAAAAGATCTGCAATGGTTATAGCCTTGATAATATTGAAATAGAATAAAATTTTGATGATTTGATTTTCTTAATGAAAAGTAATGGGGGAAAGACACACTGGAAGGAAAATAAAATGATAAAATAATTTTAAATACTGAAGAAAATATCTGTACTATTTTAAACATTAAATAGTAACATTACAAATAAACAAAATGTGTTTTCATGACAATCTTGATTAAAAAGTGCCTGGGGTGCCTGGGTGGCTCAGTGGGTTAAGCCTCTGCCTTTGGCTCAGGTCATGATCTCAGGGTCCTGGGATCGAGCCCCGCATCGGGCTCTGTGCTCCGTGGGGAGCTTGCTTCCTCCTCTCTCTCTCTCTCTGCCTGCCTCTCTGCCTACTTGTGATCTCTGTCTGTCAGATGAATAGATCAATAAAATCTTCAAAAAAAAAAAAAAAAGTGCCCACTGAAAATACTACAATAAAAAGAGAACACTGAAAATGACTGACACCTGTGAAAAGTCAACTATTTAGTGAATTGTACATTATCCAGAGAGACTTTCAGAGAGTATCAATTTGGTGTGAGCCTCTTGGTATCAGTGACTCTCAATACATGTGGTACAAATAAGCACAATAAGGGAGAAGCTTTATTTATATCCTGAGTGTGACTGGACCAAACTCACCTCTAAAAAAGCCAACAGTTAATCAACCAAACAGTGCTGTATGTTTCACAACACAGAAAAGTGGAACATGGCCCCAGTTAACTAGAACAATGGGCATGAATCATGATGCTTCTAATGTACTTGTTAATTCAGAGATCAGTATTAGCTTTTAATAAGAAAGAAGAGGGGGAGAGAGGAAAGGAAGAATTTAAAATAGTCTATGTAATGCTTTCCTGCCTCAATATTTAATAGTTAATTGATAGTTCAGACGTTTTCAGAATGCAATGCTATTGAAATATGATGTACCAGTGACTCAAGATATTAAAAGTAAAAGTAACTAACTAAATCTGCACTGATACCAGGAACATATGGTGCTTTTCAAAAACGCTGCAATTTCCCTTTGTTTTCTGTGATCTTCCTCTCCCTCCTAAAGTCAAATGTAGAAAAAAATGTTTCAGTGAATTGAAGATTGTATATTGCTTTATTCCAGTTATATATATTTTTACTGTAACTGGTTTGTTTACATTTTTCTCATTTTTGTTTTGTCTGTTGTGAGGCAAAAATAGCTTAACTTTCTATAATGTTGTTTTAGGAAAATGACTAAGAAAACGAGGAGATAATGACCAGAATAAAATGTTACAATAATAGTTGATTATTAAAGGGTTAAGTCTACTTTATGCAAACACATGGATAGTTATAATAATATAAGAGAGAGGAAAAATAAAAATAAGGATAGAAAAAAAACAATATTTCCACGTAGTCAGCTTCCTATTATTTTACTTAAACAAACAAACAAACATTACTTGGACATGTATTTCCCACTGTACCTTAAGGTTAAAGGCTATGGCAACATTAACAAAGGCCCAAGGGAAGATATTATTTCAAGATTACAAGAGATTGTGAATCTTTAAAACTCGTTCTGAGATCTTTTCTATATTTGGAAGTATTTATCAAGAACTACTAAAATTATATGGGTCATTTTTGGTGTCTTATTAGATTGAGTGCTTACATTCACTCAATGTGTACATGTAGAGTTGACATTAAGGACCATTGTCTTAGGGCATTTCTTCTTGTCATTGTAAAAGATAATTTTAAGGATATTGTATTAACTAGAGCTAGATTTTCATGTGATGTAGCAGAAAGAGATTCTAATGATACACTGGGAAGATATGGAAGGCAGTAAATTAATTTATGAAGCTGTAAAAAACAAATTCAGGAAAAGAGGATATGATATAGTATTCTTAAGAAATGCATTCCTCCCCTAGAAAGTGGTTCTACAACAATGAACAAGGATGGTCTGATATCTGTAAGGGATATTGCTTTATGACCAAATTTGTTTTATTCTGTGCATACAAAAAATCATTTATAACACAGAAAACATTAAAAATACATTGTGGTTTCCTTACTTGACAATGGTTATAGAGCCAGAAAAATGATTTTTCTAATACCCTAAAAGCATTAGTCAATAGTCTAATTATAAATAACCATGGCCGGAATTCTCTTTTTTTAACTCCAAGTTTTGATTTGAAAACAAAGCAAACAGAATACTCTTTCCAAGGATGAAATAGATTGTAATTTGTTCTACTCTCAAGGATAGCACCTTGGGAAGCTAGTCATTTTTCCCTGGGTATCTCACATGGGCACGTGAGATACAAAATGCTAATAAACCTCTGTTGGGTTCTTTTTTTTTTTTTTCTCTCTCTCTCTCTCATAATAATCTGTCTTTTATTAATGAGTCTCAGCCAAAAATTCAGAAGGGTAGGGAGAAAATTATTTTTCTTCCCCTACACTCTTTAAAATTAATTTTATTTTAAATGACATCAGATTCTTCTATACATCAGTATGCTGCTCATCAGGGTTTGGAACATGGTGGAATTAATATTATTATATATAAAATATTTTTATAGAGTTTTTAAGCATGAATTTTTTTCAAGGATATCAGTGTTTGGGGCAACAGATGGTATGACATAACTGAAGCAATTATGTTTTATTAATGTAACATACTGTGGAACTACACAAAACATCCACTTGGAAACAGGGCTTTGCTAAATTTAAGTTAATTTAGAAGTAATGAATCAAGGCAAAATATTTTCTGAAGTCAGAATAATACGACTAAGAGATGTGTGATATGAGGGAAGAGAGAAACAATATGCCCATTACATTTTCATGAACAGTATTCTACTTAGCATGTCACAACATCTGAGTATAATCTTCTGAATCAAAGACTAGGAACAAAAAACCTCCAACCCTGGTTCTCTGAGAAAAACATCCACATGATAATTTATGTGAAAGCAATGTGCAGCTACCATATCAATTTCTCATTTTAAGGAAAACAAATAAAATTCTTGAAAGGAACAATATTGTTGAACATAGACCACATAACTAGTCAAGATAGCCAAGATTAAGGTAACATCAGATTAGTTTAAACAATTACAGTTTTAATGGTATAAGCACCAAGGAAAGGTAAAAATAAAAGGTTTTATTCTCTTGGTTGATAATAAAGGAAGGGATTACCACCCCTTCTTTTTTTCTTAAGCATTTACTTTGTAAAACTTAAAAATTGTTCTCATCTGTCTGAAATACATATAAATCTTTCTGAAAACCAGAGAGGCCTCTTATCATTGTAGAATCCAGGAATATTTCTCAAGAACCTGGGAGCCATCTCTCAGAATCTTACATGTCAAGGTAGACAGCACCTCTATCTCCCCGCTTCTGTGGAAGTATAGGAGACTTTTGTACAGGCTGCAAAATTACCTGTAGTCGTAAAGATTTGAGACACCGATGAACAAATACAGACGGTCACCCCTATAACCAGGTAAAGCTGATTGCACTGTATGTGACAATTAGCGCTATGAAGTCCTGTTACTTGAGGACTGATTACTGTTTATCTTGAATGTATGTCTGTAATGGATTGTATCTGCTTCTCCATACAAGGAGGTGAGATTCCTTGCTGTCTTTGCAATCCCTCCGTGCTGCCTGTGACACTCAGCACTTCCTGGTTCATCACTTATTCAATAATGAAACTGATTTCTCACTCTCCTACATTTGTAGAAAGGATTTCTGGGTTTATAGAAATTTTTGTTTTTAATTATAATTGCCCAACGATGGCAAAAATTAGTCAGAAACAAAGAATTCAGGATATATGCACCACAGAGAAAATATGTCAACGTTTTAGTATTAGGGACATAAATTAGAACAAGTTTATGCACAGTTATTGATAAGCATATTTTCTAAATATAATGTACTAGTGTCTAGGAATTATTTCCTTTTTCAGTAACGATGAAGAAACTCTTTAAAGAGTGTGAGACTCTTCTCTTAGCACATGAACACCACTGTTAATTAAGCGAACAAGAAAAACTGACCTTACAAGGTAAAAGTAAAATCTGGCATAATCCTCTAGCAGAATAGGTTTTTAAAAATGCATTGGCTTGGATAGCATATTAAATGCACAAGGTCATAGGCTGTGCTGACAAACATTAAAAAATAATTATTTTTAATCAATAAGATCATGTAACAACGATATGCAATAATTTATTACAAACAAAACAAATATATTGTATTCCCATGATTCAAATGAAGGTCATATTGTTTTGACCCAATATTGAGGTATCTGGGAAATATAAATTTTAACTCCACATGGTGCAGATTCCTTTTATTTCACACACAAGAAAAAAAAAAAAAAATGACTAGTACTACATAGCCCGTATCCAGGCTGGGGAAAACACGTTATACCAAGCCTTGATTAAACTTACCAACTCTCTGTCCCCTTTCCCAACAAATGATTTTTTAATGCATAACATTAACAAATGAACACTGTCCATTTTTTTCTAGAAAAATTCTGTAACTGAAAAATAAAATGCAAAGATTAAGATGGTTTTAGGCATATTACCTATGTATATACCTAGATTTATAAATGCCTGTTCACAGATATGTATAGGCTTATAGAGTAGTACAGTTGTATACATCCACATATATGTAAATGCAAGACAGATACATTGTATTTTCATTTCTTCTATATGTAATACCTGTAGATATTTGCTATTTGCAATCTTTCTTTTAGGAATTTGACACATGACATGTTAAATAAGCAGATGAGTCAAAGACTTCATGAGAACATGGAAGTAATGTTCTCTCTCACTGGTTCATTGGGTGGCCTTTACTATAGTCTATCAAATGATTAAAAACTCAACAGAAATACTTGGAATCTTTTTGATAGAACTCCAATATATGGTTCATTACTCTATGAGAAAAATATATTTTGCTATGATTCATTTTTTTTTTGCCAAGTAACCACTTCTATAAAACTCAAAAAAAAGGGAAGGTGGGAACAATTCAAAATATAAGGCTGGAGATTGTACTGGAGCAAAACATCACTATCCAAAATAAACTAATTTTTTTGTTTTTTATTCCTTTAGTTATCTTTACAGTAAATTAAAAATTAAATATAGAGGATATATAGAAACAATATACAAGTTGAGAGAAAAATTTTCAAATACTCTAATGATTTGTATTCAAAATTATGCTCAAGAAATTAATACATATTTGTCTTTTTTAAACTAATGAAGTATTTGAGCCAGAAAGGTTAAAAATGGCTCAGGGAACAGCCATGCTAAATAAATGTTTTAGGGCCTTGATTTATGCAACAAGTTCAGTTTAATAATGAGCAAAACTGCTAATCAGTGCCCACAGATATTAGATAATAAATTCAACAGGGCCAAATGGATATTTGCGGCATAGCTACTACTGGCTTAATGATTTAATTAATCTAAACATGCAAAATTTTGTGCTTGCTTAAATTTGTTTAGCACATGACACATTAATGGAGATTAAAAACTAAGGGTGTATTCATAAATTTTAAAAGTGTTTTAGGGGAAAAGAGACAATTACCAGATCTTACATAAACGCCTCATAAGAACTATATCAGGAACTTGAGGGAATGAGTTCATATATTTGGCCTTGTAATTATTTACCTTATATTGCTAAACTGAAACAGCTTTGATTAGTACAGTGTATCTATAAAACTGCTCTAAAGGAAAGATAGTGATAATCAAAGTAGAATATAATTAGAATACTAGCTTTCTTTAGAGCTTCTCTGTTGTAACAATTATTTCAAGTGAACAATTTAAAATCATGTAATTTATTTTTCTTGTTACATCTGGACCTTAAAATGGTTTCTTTGGCCAAAACCATCTTTTTGATCATTTGAAAACATTTTAATTTCAAGCTGTTTTGACATGTAGTGATATATATTGTTGTTATTGTTGTTGTTTTGCTGTAAGTTGTAGAAAAAATTTTCTCAGACGTAATGATAAGTATAAAAGAGAAAATGAAATGATAATTAGGGTAGTCAAAATATCTTTTTGCCTTGTTCATTTTTTTTCATGTTTTTTTTAACTTCTTATTTAATTCCAGTTCGTTAACGCACAATGTAATATTAATTTCAGGTGTACAATAGAGTGATTCAGCACTTTCATACAACACTCTATGCTCAGCACAAGTGCACCCCTTAATCTCCATCCCCTATTTCACCCATTCTCCAACCCACCTCCCCTCTGATAATCATCAGTTTTCCCCTATAGTTAAGAATCTGCTTTCTTGTGCTATGGTGAGCACTGTGAAATGTGTAAGACTGGTGAATCACAGACCTGTACTCCTGAAACAAAAAATACATTATAGGTTAATAAAAAATAATACTAATATAAAATGAAAGGAAGAAAGAAAGAAAGAAAGAAAGAAAGAAAGAAAGAAAGAAAGAAAGAATCGGCTTCTTGGTTTGCTTCTCTCTTTTTTACCCCTTGCCTGTTTGTTTTGTTTCTTAAGTTCCACATGATTTCACAAGAGTGAAATCATATGATATTTGTCTTTCTCCGACTGACTGACTGACTGACTTCACCTAGCATAATATTCTCTGTTCTATCCATGTCATTGCAAATGGCAAAATCTTACTCATTTTTATGGCTGAGTAATATCTGTATCTATATAATTCATTAGTCGATGGACACTTAGGCTGTTTCTATAATTTCGCTATTGCAGATAATGATGCTATGAACATCAGGGTGCATATATCCCCTTGAATTAGTATTTTTGTATTCTTTGGGTAAATACCTACTAGTGCAATTGCTGGATCAGAGGGTAGTTCTTTTTTTAACTTTTTCATTTAGCAATATTTCCATTAACTTTCCATAACATAAATTGGGCTCTATATTTTACTTCTTGATAGATTCATGAAATCCTTAAAAAAAAAAAAAGACAAAAAAAACTTTTATTTTTCTTCTGGAAATACAATATGTACTTGTTTTGATTGAGGGTTTTTCAAATTTTAAAAAACCATAAATATTTAAAATCCCTATTTAGAAATATTTAAAACACCTAAGGTCTTAGTATATTACTCAGTGGGTTACTTTTCTAGTGTTTTCCAAATAAGTTATTAAATTAAATGTTAAAATTTTGTTTATGTATGCAACTGCTTTTACTTCTTGAAAAACAATTGTACTACATATTATTAACAATTCCATCACACGCACAATCATTTTAATTATTTTAATGATATCAATTTGATTATGAAGATATTCTGCATATATAAAAGAAAAACAATACCAAAATTAAACTTCAGTACTTCAATTTTTTCTGTGATCAATTTTGTTCCTAATATAATTTTCTCAAAATTTTATTAAAGACAGATTTCAGATTTGGGTTTCAATTTCAATATTTAACAATGATAAGCTTTCTGACTGATATGATGTGATACTTACAAATGCCCCATTACCTCAATTATAGCAGCTTTCAAACTGAGACCATATCTCATTTATACTTCCTTTGCCAGTTACATATAAACCCCCAGTAAATTTTAAATTAATGAAAGCACAAATAAATGACTGGAATATGCATTCCAGAAATGGAATGAAACTAGATCCCCTCCATCTAAGTACTTTCAATGAGTGTATTAGACCAATAGTCCAAGAAAGAACTATTAAATATACTGTTCATGTTTCCAAAGTGATTTGAATTCCAGAATGCACATATCAACTGTAAAAATTCATGATTAGAACCAACCAATGCTTTAGAATTCATTTGAGTCAATTCAAAGATGAAATATTTTAGCACCACAGAGTTTAGTAAGGAATTGTCTAGCAGCTGATATTATTGATGGTCAATTACGCTTTTTGTAAAAAACAAAAAAATCATATTTTGTTCTGCTGATATTATTTCTTGTGACTGGTTTCCCTATGTTTCTAATAAGCTGACAATAGATAGATACAAACTAAAAGCACTTCAAGCAATTCTGTAATTACACATTTTTCTTCTAACATTTTGTGTAAGTGCATGATAAAATACTTAATTGGCCTATACTAGCAATTAGCAGTTGGTCCTGTTACATATTCTGAAGTAGAATATTATATTGTCATATGTGTTTGTGTTTTGCATTTTATGAATACTAATTATGGATATTGGTATAGACATTAACACTGGATTTTATGTCTGAACTCCTTATCTTTTCAAGAAGACGCAAGTATAATATTTTAGACAAAGTAAAAGTGTGTGTGTGTGTGTGTGTGTTTAAAAGAGCTAACTTTATACCACGTTATAATTTTTTTCTCTCTTTAGATTTATGCAATAAGACTGAAATTACACACAAGTCACAGGGAGCACTGTAATTTACTTGAAAACAGCCTTAAGATTTTTTTTCATATTTCTTTTTTTAATTACTATAAAATTCCAAGGAGAGAGAAAGAGAGAGAATGCATGTAATTCCATTCCAGTGGTTTTCATAAATAAATTAAACAAATCCTTCCCAGGGACATAACCGGGATTCATTTGTACACTTCTATGTACTTATATTGCAAGAAAATACTACTTTATATTTGAAGTGTCTTTTTAACTTAGGTTACACTAATTTTGTTCATAAAACATGTATGTCACTTAGAGAATCATACTCTTTAGTTGGTAACTGGGCTGGGTCTTACAAATTCTGGATTTTATTTACAACTGATAAGAGTTTTGAGAGGTATTCCTTGCAAAAGGTATGGGTGTCTTCTGTCTTTAAAAAATAGTTCATTTTTCTCAATGTCATACGTCTTAAAGTGTATTTTGGTCTATTATTTAAAACATGGATACCCCACACACATGCACATAAACACACACACACACACCACTCAGGACAATTTTTGCTAGAGAATGATATTGATCACTTACATATAGTACAGGAACAATTAATTTTTTAGTTATTTTGATTAAGGTGCGTATTAAAAACAGATATTAGTTTCACTAGGTAACTGTGAAATTGGTTTTATTTTATTTGGTGAGAGTGAAGAAAGAGTTAAATAATCAGGTCACCAACTTATTAAAACTGTAATTGACTTAATTGTGATAGTACATCCTCTCTCATAATTGTCATCATCAGTACCACAAGTAAATCAAGTCAAATAGCTCAATATATAAAACATGTTATTTGTATTGACATTTTATCAAAAGGCTGTATTTACAGAAATATTCTAAGAGCATATTCAGAAAATGAATTATATGAGTTCAGAAAAGTAAGTAGAGTTAAAAAGTTTTCTTAAGATCAATACTTGCATGCTATCAGTGACCATGCAGAGATTAACTATTAAATATGTAGAAATCCAATACAGCATAGATCATTTAGAGAGAGATTAATTGCCTTTTAACCTGGAAAATGTGGCTGTGATAAATACAATGGGTTTTTCTACTGAAAATTAATTTGAATTTGAGAAAGTATAATTTCTTGCAAGTATTCAGCATAATTTTTCCAAAATTCTAAATATTCTTGCATATACTAACAAAGAGATGTCCTCCATGTACAAAGTAGTGATACAGTAGTCATTGAGAAATTGTTCAATGTATTTAATTTACATCCCAGAAGTTTCATAGAAATATGTGACTGAATGTGCATTTCTAAGTTATACACTGAAATTCAAACATAGAGCATTAGAAATAGTTGAGTTATAATCAAAGTGTTTTCTTTATTATAAATGGCTCTTTTTTATCACTTTCATATTCTATGTTTAGGTGTGACACCCACTCATGTAAGTGTAAGGTTTAAAAAAAGTATGACATATTTCTGGTGTCCCAACTATCTTCTGAAAAATTTTAGATTTTAGTTGCAGAATTCCTCCCAATATTTAAAACTTTGTTATCTAATTTAGGTAGTTAAAAATCAATGAGGGGTACTTGGGTAGCTCGGCCGGTTAAGCATCTGCCTTAGGCTCAGGTCATGATCCCAGAATCCTGGGATGGAGCTCCACGTCAGCCTCCCTGCTTAGCAGGGGGAGTCTTCTTCTCCCTCTCCCTCTGCCCCTTTCCCCCCGCCCCCAGGGCTTGTGCTCTCTCTCTCTCCCTCTCAAATAAATAAATAAATAAATAAATAAATAAATAAATCTTTTTAAAAAAATCAACGAAAATATGATATTACCAAACAAATCACAAGTACAAGAACATAAAATTGTAGTACACACCTGTTCAATTGAACTTTGGTGTAGTTTTTCATTTACTGATTTTCTCTAGTAAAACTCTCTTTAAACATGGCTGAAATAATGCATTTCCTTTTCATTTATGATAGATATTTTGACTCCTTTTTGTAAATATATATACTATTTTTTATAATATATATTTTTAGGTTGTGAGATCTATATTTCAAAATATAGTTCCTCAAAGTGAGCACTCAACGTTGGCCCCAGTTTTCCCTCTCTGACTTCCCCGTCTCTGGTACTTTGTTATTTTATGCTTTCTTTGACTGTGTCAGCAACTCTCTCAGCAGCTCTCAGTTCTTCTGCTTGCTTCAAAGAGATTCCTTTTCAGGTTGAAATCAATGTTTCTCCAACGCACCTGACTCAACAGATGATTTTTCATACTGTAATCTTTCTTTGCAGAATAGGATATTGTAAAAAGAATTTAAATGTGTATATAGACAGATAAAAGTTATGTATGCACACATTTATTTTCATCAATTCATTGTAATAATGGAACAAGTAATAGTATTTATTCAACCTAAATATTATTTTTCTGCTAAACTAAATGTAAAAAATGAACCTCTATTATTTCAGGTAAATTATTATGTATTAATAATATACATTAATTCTATCCAAAATAAACATATCTCTCTTAATTTATATGAATCTAACAAATGCTAATGACCAGATATGTAATTGATTTATCCTAACATGGTTACCAAAACTAATTTAAAAAATATTATTAACAAGAGGTATTTTCCTTGAGGAGAAATGAACATAGGCTTGAAATACATAATTAATATAGTCAGAAAAATAGAACAAATGAAAAATTGCTTCTCAATCTCATCATTCAATGGACACAATCAAGTATTTTCTATGCAGTTTTCCCCAAAGGTATCTCTGCCAGGAAAACAACTGCATCACTTTCTATAGTATCTTCTTCTCACTTTAAGTAAGGCTAAAAAGTTCCAACTAGATGAGGTAATCACATACTGATCAAACTGTAATATTTACTAGATAACTGGTATTGGATGATAAGGGAGGCATAAGGATCCTTGAGAGTTACATTTTAGCATACTATTACATCTGAAATTTCCTATATGAGTGCGATATTAATTTCTAGAATATTTATGGCATATCAAATATATCTTCTATCCAATTTTACCACAACTGGCATACACACATATCTATAAGCTGGAGTTGTAGATTCATCTATATTTTCTACATATTAGACCAAATACTTGAGCAAAATAATATTTGTATTAGAGCTGACCCAAATTATGCTATCTGAGGGAAAGAATCACTGGATTTATGCAGAAACTGCATTTTAGTAGGAGCAAAAAGCAGCAAGGAACACATGTGTAACTTTGTGGGATCTGGAACTCCTTGTATGTACTTCCTATATTTTCATTGTTGAATCCAAACGTTAAAAATTTAAGTTCTGAAAGAAAAGACACAAAAGAACAAAGGAGAAAATACCAGAGGACAATACGTGACTCTTACAAGCAGCTCTTACAAATATTGAACTGTAGGCTTAATAATAAAGCCTCATCTATATTTAAAAGTTATTGTCTACTTGGCTCCTGGTCTGTCCTGTTCAGCCTTCAGCTAAACAGTAAATGAAGTGTCCACATGACAGACTATTCAGCAGAACTGGCACTCTGATTACTTATTTAACAGTTCTTATTTATTTATCAGTTCAGATGAATAAACATGTTTTCCATACATTATCTTAATAGACTTGATGCAAAAACAATATTACACAATGACATGTGTGTCTCAAATGAATGCATTTTTTCTTCTAGAATTCTCAGTGTGGGGTAGAAATGTTCATTTGTAATGTGCTAGAGCCATTTTCTTTTTCCAATAGCAACATTGGCTGAGTTCACTTTTTCAAGTACAATTTATTATTCTGGATAACAGGGGCATCCACCTCCTTGAGGGTCTGCCAAGATTTGCAGGATCTAAAATGCAGTTTGGTGGAGTGAAATGGAAATCAAAAGGCTGCCTTCAGCATTCATGCAGCTCTTTAAGCTGTAGGCAGCCCTTTCATCTATCAATGGTCCTTGGGATTAGAGTTTACAGAGGAACAAGGCTCACCCACTCACTTATTTTTCCCACACATAATCAGAATTAGGAGGACAGGCAGTGAGAACAAATGGCTGGTTCACTGCCTCTGGCACAGAGGGTCACTGCAACATTTTTTTGTGTGTCTATCAATGGTAAGAAAAACGTACACATTTCCCTCGTCACTATATGTCGAATACCCAATACAACTACGGTGAGCGCTTTTTGTATTCACTGATTGCATTTTTAACAGATTAAGTACCCCCTGTGTGGTAGGCATCTTTCTAGGCTCTGGGGGTACAGCACTAAACAAAACTTCTCATGGAACTTCCATTCTAATACAAGCTGATAAATAAGTTAGATGGCAACAAGTGCTCAGCAAAATATGCTGAGGGGAAGAACACTGGGATTCTGGAGTAAAATCTGCTTGCCCCTATAGGAAAGAGGCCGAAACAATAGGTCTTCCTTCTGCTTTCATTGTAATGGTGACCCAGATATTGGATAGTAAAATTTCTTGATATTCACCTACATCATAATTAAAATGACTGGGGAAATCTTCCAGTTTAAGACTGTTTCATAATTTATTTAATTATTATGTGACTACATATTTTATACATAATTTTTTCATAGAAAGTGTGAATAAAATGAGCATCACTCAAGTCAACAAAAGCAAATAAACTATAGCACATGTTTAAAATGTGCTTCTTCAAACATCCTGCAACAGAAATAGGTATTGAGTAAAAATCTACCAAGCATGTGAATAAATAAAAAATGAAATTTTTATAATAAATAATTTCTGAAATAAATGAAAAATGAATAAAAGAATGAACCAATAATAAGGTGTATAGGGAAGAAATTTGCTTCTTTGGGAGCAATCTGGATCAGAGGGTATTGCATGTTTTGTGGTACTTTGTGGTATATGTGTCCTTCAAAACATAAACAGATAGATAAGAGCTAATAAAATATTTCAGCAAAACTATAAGTTAGATGTCCATGATAATTAATTATAGAGTTTCCAAAGTATCATTAAGTTTAAGATTAAACTTTTAATTTATTGTGTAATTTCTATAAGCTGCTCTTATTGCCTGGGGAAACAAAGCTAAAGTCTAAAACTTCAAGGACACCATACTGACTTTTTAATAATTACAAAGTCTCACATATTTACGATCTTACACATTTCTTCTGAATAAACACTGGAGGGGGGGAAACAATTTTAACAATTTTAATATTTAAAAAGGCCCTTCATTTTGCTTTACTAGCACAAAGAGGCAGCATTATAGTTAACGTTTTGTTCCAGCTGCTTGCAATAAGAGGACAAGTCACATTGTTCACTCAAACCTCAAATTCCCCAAACTAATAGTGCTAGGAAAGAGGCGAAGGGAATAGACAGAGTTTGAACCTCACCCTAAAGGCTAATAGAGGAAAGTTCTGTCAAACTCCTCCATGCAGGAGATACCCTAAGCTACACTCAGGCCCAGAATCAAACCGAGGGACTCTTTAGGCATGCTGCTCCGTTTGACCTTCACGTCACCGTAGGACAAGAAAGGAAGTAATAGTTCCTAAAATAGTGGGAAATAGGTTAAAATGTTGTAGGGCAAAATTAGCATCTTGAATTGCAAGAGGAGGAAAAATGTAACTGCCAGTAAGGAAAAAAACAGAAGATCATCTCTATAGACTATATCCTTGAATAGTAGCAAAGGAATTTACTAATAGCCCTCTCAAGGTCTCGCTTTACTTTTCCCTCCATGAAGACCTCCAACTTGGTGTTGTGTGTACTAAGTGGGATATCTGGGTGTGTGTCAGAAATGTTGCAAGTGTGTGATCACATTGTAGCTAATATCAAAGAGGAAGGGAATACTTCGCTGCGAGAAAGGAAACACACTTCCAGGTGTTTATACAATTCAGAGAAATAAGAAAATCCATGCCATGTATCGGGCTTTCTAACAATGAATCAGAATGTCTGCCTCCAATTCATTAGGGGTCCAGATAAATAAGCAATTCGAAGATAGAAGGAAAATAGAAACACACTCCAAATGAAATAGAAAATTTGATTTCTGTATCTATAGCATTTTAGTATAATACATAAATGATTACCAATATATCATTTTCGCTAACATAAAAATATATATCATAAAAGCACATTTTATTTTGTCCTTATCTCTTCCACAGAAATTTTATTTCACTATCAGTTACTATTACTTACTCAAATATCTACTAGTGAGACCTAAATCAGTAACTTGTCTGTTTTTATTGTGTGAAGATAAAAATGAAAGAAGACAGAGTGGGTTTTCAGTTTTAAAAACTCTTCATGAAAATTTATACTTTCCATATACATTTGGAAGACTATTTTTGAATAGTTGACTGTTTGAGAATTTTAAAACTATGCAGTAACCACCTAAGCTATCAAAATTTTGCATACTTCCTTCCCTCTGATTTTATATTTGAAAAAATAAAAAAATTCTTGAAAACTATGAAGTAGATAAAAATGTTGTCTGAACAGTCAAAATACAGTTCTCTGTGTTCATAAAAATGCTGGCACACAACACATGATTCATGGAAATATCCCACAGGTTTTTCCTCATTTATTCACTCAAATTATCTCTTCAGTTTATTAATTCAAATTTGATTAGAAACATCATATTGTTAGGACTAGGTGTGAAGACAGAGAGCATTTTTCACTTATTAACAATATTACTGACATTTTTGAGCTCTTATTATATATGCCAGACCTTATTCAGGACACTTTGCTTAAATTATTTCTAATACTTTAATAGTTATATTGGTATCTTAAGAGACAGAGAGCAAGAGAGCAAGATTGAAAGAACAAGAGAAGGTAAAAGGTGAGAGAATGAGACAGAAAAAGAGAAAGGGGGACAGAGACAGACAGAGAGAGACACTGAGACTTCACAGCATCACTAGAAAGAAAGGGTGGGTGTCAACCTCAATTTTCCTTATTCCAAAGCACATGTTCCTAGAGCCCTGAAGATCATAAAATACCTTTCCACTTGATACCTTTTTTGAACAACAAACAAACTAAAGCACTAAAAAGCCTTCCAACTGTGCTAGCATCATGTAAAATTGATAGACTATAGACCAATTTCTCTTCTCTCTTATGCTGCTTGTCGCTTATGTCAAGACTTTAGTGCATGTGGAGTATTGGTATTTCTGGCTCAAAATACCTGCACTTCTTATTTTAAAACATAATCTACCGCACAATAGTTCTGACTTAGGAGAGATTACTAAGGAGTTACTGTTAGATATTCTATAGCTATTTCTCAAGGAGCTTAAATCAGAACTTAACATCCTCTTCTGAATGAAGAACCTCTTTTTCATCTTTTAAAAAATACATTTCCCAAATAAACAGAGGCCTTGAGAAAATTTTCCAATGAAGCACCACTCTTCCTATGATAAGATGGGACCTTCCCTAAGACTCAACGTGTTGTTTTGTGAGGCTCCTCCTTCTACTCTTGGCCCCGAGATACAGATTCACAATTCTCATAGAGTGCTTACTATTTTAAAAAAATACAACATAATGTACACTCTTCTTTAACTAAAGGAATTTTTTTTTCTTTCATGGAATATTTTAAAAACCAGTTCAAGTTTTCTTATTTTATGCCAGTGTGAAGGGTTTTTCATCTGAATACTGAGAAATGATAAAATAGCTGTTCATATCAAAACACAAAAACATGGGAAAACAATATCAGTGAAACCAGTGCCTGCACTTTAGGAAGTTTATGGTTTAATTCCTTCCTTCCAATAAGCATTTAAACTGAAATTGTTATTGTGTTATTTTTAACTGCACTGTTGATTTGCAGAGATTAAATGGCAAACTTGTCCAAAGTACAGTATACTGCCTGTTTGCATATCTGACTATGAGTTAGGTTATTACTAATTGCAAAGAAATTAAGTTTTCTGGCCAATTAAGAATAAACCTTTAAGGTCCAAAATTCAAGTAAAGATAAGGATTCTGGAATATCATAAGATTTTCATTAATATTCCTCATATATAACTAAGTGTTTACCAGTTAAATCTATTTGTAGATGCTTGGGTTGATGTTCAGAAATACCAAATTCCCTCCACATTATTATTCAAAGCTCTCTCTCTCACTCTCTCTCTCTCTCTTTTTTATTAAATCTATTTAACATTTCAAACTGATGTTAAATCACAATTTTTAAATGCAAAATTTTCTATATATGTGAAAATGCAGAGCTAAGACATTATATGCATAATTCGAGATACACTAAAGAACCAATACCTATCTTTCCTCAACTGGTCAGCATGAATTTGGAATTTAGGAAAGATGGGTCTCATGTTTCTTTCCTTGAGTATTAGTTGTGAGGACAAAGTTGAAGCCAAAGAGTTTGCTTACATAAATGTTTAAGCTTGACTCTAATTCTTATACTGACAGCTAACATATTTGAAAACTTACCATGAAGCTATTTTTTAAGTGAGTTACATGTGTTAACCCTTTGCAGTCTTTACAGTAAGTCTATCGGGAAATAGTCTGGCGCTCCTCCCAGGTGACAGATGTCACGGGGGCAGAGTAACCTGCCAAGGTCTTCTCGCTGGCAAATGGAAGAGGCCTACTTGTGCTCAGTCTGTCTAGCTCCACAGCAATTAACTAGTACACAATTTTCTCTCAGTTTCTTTCTTTTGAGGTCTTTTCTAGATGGATATATTTTCTAGGATATATAAACAAAGCCTTAAAATTCCAGAAACAAATTTAAACACTGTCCCTCTCCTTCTCCCTCTCTTTCTACCTCCTCCTCCTTTGTTGACAAAGGTTCTCTCTTGGAAGTGGTGACACCCTAGAATCTATAGATCAGAAACTGACAGCAAAAAAAAAAAAAAAAAAAAGGCATGTGAAAGTCAATGAAAACATAAAGAATCCTAAAATCTGATGTACCAAAAGTAAAATCAAACAAACAAACAAAAAAAGAATTAAAAAGTTTAACCAGAATTTCTGTTTGCAGCAACAGTAAAACAATAATAGAGAAATCATCATTCAATGATTGAACAATACATTTATAATACTGAATATAAGTACAAGCTGAACTTCTAATGTTGAGATATGATTTTCTGGACACAAAAATAACTATACCAGAAACTGATGTGTCTTTTTTTTTTTTTAAGTAAAGAAACGTTTTGGGCACCTGAGTGGCTCAGTGAGTTAAGCCTCTGCCTTTGATTTAGGTCATGATCTCAGAGTCCTGGGATCGAGCCCCTCATCAGGCTCTCTGCTCAGCAGGGATCCTGCTTCCCTTCCTCTCTTTGCCTGCCTCTCTGCCTACTTGTGATCTCTGTCAAATAAATAAATAAAATCTTAGTAAAAAAAAAAAAAGAAATGTTTTTGCATGGGGCAGTGTTACATGTCTAATTCTAAAGTGAAGTCAACTAATCACTACACTAAATTTTACTTACTATTAAATATATAGCAGGGATAGATTTCTTCATAATATTTGAATTGTATGATTTAATTCATTCAATGCTATTTTATTAAAACACTGTATCATTAGGGTAAAGTCACCAGATTGAGAAAAAAATTTTAAAAATAAATTTGAATATTAGATAAATTAAATATTCTTTTAGTCTATGTAAGTCCTCAATATTACAAGGCACATTACAATATTGCTATATTTTAGACATACATAGACCCCCCCAATATCATTGTTTATATGAAATTCAAATTTAACTGGTCACCCTATATTTTATTTGGCAAACTTACTTTAGGGTTAGGTTTATTAAAATTTGGGCATTTATGTATTTGTTAGTCACACTAATCAGAATAAGTCCATTGGCAAAAATATGTGTCAAGATAGTGTTAAGGTAAATTGGGGACATTTCAGACAAACATAAGTTCGTCAAAAATTTCAAATTGCTTTGAAACTTCATGGACAATTTATTTTATTTATTTATTTTTATACATTAAGATAAAATTAGGTATTAGTCTGATTTTATGAGTATATGTCCTTTATAGTTTGTAATTATTTCCATGTTTTCCTGTGAAATAGTTTTATTTTGGGCTTTAAAAAAACTTAATTTTATGCTTCTAAGAGTTAATGAAATCAGTAAGCTTCTTATTTTTAGATATAACTATTGATTTGTTTATCTATTTATCTATCACTTCTACCACTCTCAAATTATTATAAACACGGACATACAATTAATAGTCATTTCACCTATAAGGCATACCACATGTCCAGTATTAAGTACACTATTTTTTCTAATGGATCCTTAAAGAATGAAGCACATGACCGCATAGAGCTATGCAAATGGATTCCATCCCCACACCAATGAAAGTTGACATTACCCTTACTTTACACTAGGAGGCATATTGTTACTACAGATTTTTTCTATTATCATACTAAACACTTTGTGACCTGGTTTAATGAGCTCAAATGCAAGAGAGTATTACTAAAACCTTTTAAGTATTTATAATAAATGAGTCCTCAAAGCTAATTATTTTGGGGATTTAAAGTCATACTTTAAATTGATGAGATCTAAAACTTTCCAGCAGAGAAAGAAAGCTTGTGCCCCTGCCTATTTTACAGCCATCTTTTAACTACATGTTAGATAATATTTTAAAAAGTCATTTCATTGTACCTTTCTATTAAAAAAAAAGGTAATAAAACAGAAAATATGTTGTGAGTAATTAACAGTAAATACTTTAAAATAATTAAGTGAACTTAAGTAGTTTAAAGTAAAACAATGCAGATATCAGAACATAAATATGCTTTACTTTATAATTTTTATCAGTCTTTAGCAAATAGCGATGTTTTGAGATCACTCATCAGATATTATCATATGAAAAAGTCAAATGACAAGAATTTAAAGTATAAAATTTTACAATTTGAAACTAATGTGGGTTTTTTTAGAATTTTATTTCTGTCTTCAAATGTGTAATAATTTTACATTTTAAAATTCACTATAGTAATTTTAAAAACTTGACAGGAAACTTTGGTAAATAATCCGATACATGTTTCATTCATTCTACACTTTTTTTCCCACTACCTCCTGATAATAACAACAGCCAAAAAATATAATGATACCTATAAACTGAGCCTGTGTTAAGTGCCAATAGCTCTGTGGCTGCAAAGTCACTGAGTTAGGTCATAGATTATTTTGATTCCACAGTCTTTGTTGTTGTTGTTGTTGTTTTTAAGATTTTATTTACTTATTTGACAGATAGAGATCATAAGTGGGCAGAGAGGCAGGCAGAGAGAGAGAGAGGAGGAAGCAGGCTCCCCGTTGAGCAGAGAGCTTGATGTGGGGCTCGATCCCAGGACCCTGGGATCATGACCTGAGCCGAAGGCAAAGGCTTAACCCACTGAGCCACCCAGGAGCCCCCACAGTCTTTATTCTTAATAATAATTCTGCATTACTTCCCCAAAAAAGTCATTAACTATGTATGGACTCAAATCTCCCCAGGCTTTAAAATATCTTTATTCCACTCCATCTTCACTTTTGCCTGCCTTGAATGTTAAGGTTTGTCATGATTTCTTTTTGGGTTTCTTCTCTTTCCTCATAATTATTGCATTTGCTCAAAGAATTTCATTCACCTTCTATTTTATTAGTTTATAATTTCCAGTGCAGAATTGTATTCCTACCTCCTAGATTATCTTGTCCAGCACCTCAAAGTTTAAAATTAAAGAAAAAATTATTAATTCCTAATCTAAGTTTCTCTTCCGTTTCCTAATTTATTTAATTACATAATTCTCCAATGTCTCACAAACCAAAATCTTGAAAAGACCCTCAAAAGTCTATCTTTTTCTTTATCTGCTCTATTGTATCCTTCAAAATCTGGTCCCAATTTATTTCTCAATCCAATTTCATTTATTGTCACATACTTTAATAATTTAATATCAACGATTTATTGAGTATCTACTATGTTTCAGGTTCTGTGCTAGGGTGAATAGCTTTATCAAATAACTGTAATTTTATGACCATATTTTTAAAGATTATTAATAGTCCCATTTTTGAGATTAGGAATCTAAGCCCAAGTAGTAGAGCTAATCATATTTGCATGTGCTCCAAAGATAATGAAGTAGTCACTGCTTTCCCAAGCATGAACCTTTCATAGCACCAAGAAACCCCCACTCGTGCGACTGTTAGCACACACGCACACACACCCATGCACAAACATTTTATTTACTTAGACAATTTCTTTTCATCCAATGTTACTTCTTGAAAGTATCACTTTGTCTGGGCTCCTGGGTAGTGGAGCTGGTTGAGTGTCCAACTCCTGGTTTTGGCTCAGCTCCTGATCTTCGGGTGATTGAGCCCTCATGGGGCTTCACGCTCAGCATGGAGTCTGCTTAAAATTCTCTCTCCCTCTCCTTCTGTTCCTCCTCCCTGTTCTGTACATGTGCATACTTTCTCTCTTGTTCTCTCCCTCTCTCTAAGATTAAAAAAAAAAAGGTACACAGCACCTAAAATGAAATTTTAAAAAATAATAAAGTATCATTTCTACCAAAAGAATCTTTATTGCTTATTTAAGACTTATTCAATCCTAAAACCCACTTTTTTATACACTTAACATTAGCATTTATTATAGTTCACTAATGTTACTGTTATCCAGTATCTTCTAAAAAATCAGTGTTTCTTTTCCTTTTCTTCTTCTTCTTCTTCTTCTTTAATCTTCCTCTTACAGTCTATAAAATGCTCAGAGCACACCCCTCATAGAAAAGAAAATTTCAAAACAATTTCTGGAACTTCATAGATTCCCCAAAATCTATTCATCAACTTCTTCTCCTTCTCTGACTGAGGAACTCTAGATTAAGAACTCTTGCTTTCCCAGTTTGGTAACAGAGTTTTTAAAAGTTTAGGAAGTCTTGGTTTTAATGTCTATTCCTAGAACCTAGGATAGTACTTGGCATCACAGTAGCCTCTATGTGAGTACTTATGGAATGAATAGATAAATGAATAAACAAGTAAATCATGGAAAAGTCAAGTGAATAAAGAGTCTTAAGCAAAAACTTTTGAATATGAAGTTATATCAAGATGGCTAAGACTTATACAGATTGTGGCAGAGATACTTTAGGGTGACCCCTCATGGTTCCCACCTCCTGGTATTCACAACTATGTGTATCCGCTTCCCTTGAGTGTGGACAGGACCTGAGGCTTGCTTCTAACCAACAGAATATGGCAATGGTGAGAGATGTCACTTTCGTGATTAGGTTCTATAAAACGTTATGCTGCTACAAACTCACTAGAGTTTAGAGAGAGACTCTGTCTCTCTAAATGGCTTTAAATAAGTGGATATGTTGGGAGGCATGTGTAACTAAAAGCTGAGTGTGGCCTCTAGATGCCGGGAGCAGTCTCCAGCTGATGACCAGAAAGATGCTGCGGTGCTCAATCGTACCAATGCAAGGAAATAAATTCTGCTAACAGGGGGTGTCTGGGGGGCTCAGTCTGTTGAGCAGCTGCCTTTGGCTCAGCTCATGATCGCAGGGTTCCTGGATCAAGCCCCAAATCAGGCTCCCTGCTCAGTGGGGAGTCTGCTTCTCCTTCTGTCCCTACCCACCTTCTCATGCTCTCTCTCTCATTCTCTCTCTCTCTCTCTCAAATAAATAATAAATTTAAATTTTTTAAAAAATTCTGTTAATAGTATGAAAAATCTTCATAAATTCTTCCACAGTTTGCCTGCAGATGAGAATGCAACCTGGCTGACACCTTGATTGCTGGCTTTGAGAACCTGCACAGAGACCACAGACAAACCATGCTCAGACTCCTGACTTAAAGGTAGTGTGAGATTATGAATGTGTGCTCTTAAAAGGCACTAAGTGTTATAGTTAGCAACAGAACATAGACGGCAGGTAGATAGAGGGGAGATGGGGAGATACATACTTGCTTTATAATCTAGATGATTCCATTCCAGAAAACGTTCTGCCTTCTCTGATTTTGAGGTGAAAATAGATAATAATAGATAAGTTTTGAAGTTAGATTTACAAAAATGTTTAATAAAGAAGAAAATTAAAGTCTCCTAGGATAAAAAGGGTAATCAAATTATTATTAATTTTTTTTTTTTAGCTGCTGGGTTTTGGCACCTTCTTCCCCATTTAAACTGAAATCACAGTAGGATTGATTTCTCTTTCTCTATATTATTCTTTAAAGAACTCTGCATTCATCAACTCAGGGTCCACTACTGTAGGATCACCATGAGCTGATTATGAAAATCCCATGGGGAAATGAACACAGCAGGTGACAATATAAAACTTCTGAACAATTTTCTTTGAGTCTGTATTATTTAATACTATGTTGTGCCAAAAAATCAAATTCATGTTTAATTTTCAAAGCATTCTATGGTTAATGATTGTTTTTTGGCTGTAGGTTAGTATTAGCACAAATTCTTAGGATTGAAATTTGGATTTACATATTTTTTCTGAATTTTTTGAAGTCTTTTTTATTTAATTAAGTTGTTTTTTTTTCTTCCCAAAATGACAGTCTGTCTCTCATGCCCAGGTATTTTAAATTCTCAGTATTTCTTAGCATGCACAACTGACAGAAAGAATATTTTTAATGCAAATTTTGTAATATTAAGAATGAATTTTTCCCCCCAGCTCTGTATCAGGTGCTTTCCATTTATATCACTTCATCACCAAATGAAAATATAATTTTGAATATGTTATTAAAATTGTGGAAAATATAGACAATTAAAAAGGTGAAATCAATGTTTCAAACTGAAGATAGCTATCGTTAACATGGTGTACTTCTCAGTAGCGTTTGTTTGTTTGTTCGTCCATTGCTATCTTGATAGAACACTTTTAATTTGTCTGATTGTGTTTCATGAGTTTTTGAAATATTGATTTATTCATTCAGTCACAAATACACGTTGCTGGCCTACTCTATGCCAGGTGCTGTCATGCACAGATAATAGAAAGGTGAGCAAACAGTTCTTACTGATAATGGGAGAGACAATTGTTAATCAAAAATATCATACAGGTTTTCTTTGAGGAAAAACTGTAAAAAAAAATAAGAAAAGGTACAATGGTAATAAAAAGGAAAATTTATTCCACTGAAAAGAGCACTAAGCAAGAGGTGGTGTATATGAGTTTTATTCTTGACTCACAAACTATGTAACTATAGGCAAAGCCTTCCCTTTTAATGCCTCTGTATAAAAATACTTTATACTCTATGGTCTGCAGGGTTCTACTAAGGACGCAACTGTCAGTAACCTAAGGCCAAAAACCAAACCAAACCAAACAAACAAACAAAAACTTCAGGAGCAGATCTTTCCCAAATTGTTCACCTTACTAGCAGACCGTTCAACCAACTCATCTTCTTAAAATTCAATTTCTCTAATTTTCTTTAAAAAAAAAAATAAGATTATTGTTGACAAGAATTCCACTATGAGAGCTGAGAGGTGAGCCCACTTCCACGTGAACCAGATCCTAAAGTCCACCCAGAAGCATACAGAGTTTTCTCCAACAGCCTGAGAAGGAGCAATTTGTATGTGGGGGGGGGGGGCAGGGGAGGGGCAGAGGGAGAGAGAGAATCTTAAGCAGCCTCCACACCCAGGGCAGAGCCTGATGTGGAGCTCGATTTCACAACGCATGAGATCAAGACCTGAGACGAAATGGAGTCAGACACTTAACCTACTGAGCCACCCAGGTACACCAGAAGAAGCTGCTGGGGCTGCTGGAAATAATATCTATCTGTATACACATATATATGTATACACACACACACACACACACACACACAACATATAACATTAGTGCCTTGGAATTCACACCTCAGTGCCAGTGATGACACTGCCATAAAACATATGAACAGTGAAGGTGCTTCTCTAAATACTAAGAGCGTTGCTGTGGAGTCAGGTACTCTTAAGTTCCTATTCTGCCTCAACTATCTGTTAAGTAGTTTCAGACAGATAACTGTCATTTTCTGAAATTCAGCTGACTTAGAATACTGTCTAACTTATATTATTGTGTGGAATCATAAACAATATATTACAACATTTACTAGCATTCCTGACTCATCTGTACACCTGAATAAATACTACCCATTCATATCCTCAGGTATCAAAATTATCCTTAGCGAGAAGTTCGCCAACTGATTCACATACAGTCCAGGTAGAGGCAGAAGCATAGGAACAGATAGGGCTTTAATAAAGTAAATACAATCTGCAATTTTGCACATGATTAAACAGCAGAAAATCCTTTAAAGTGACATTTAAAAGAAATGCCAGATATAAAAATAACTCTATTCATGATTCTCAATGGGACAAGTTTAAGCCTTAATTCTGAATTAGTGGTAATAAGCTGTTCCTGATCTGATCACATAATTGTTTTTGTTTGCTTTTAAGTTAGGGAAATTCTTTCATCAGTCTAGTTACAGTTATTAAAAATAGAAAACTCCTACTGAAAATCCCCTTAGTATGTCCTTAGATGTAATGATTTTATTGAATTATACGTGGAGTGTATGATCACATTAACGAGCTAACTTCTTAAAGAAATATGCTTTATCTTCTATTCAAGAATAGTCTAAGTCTCTATATGCAGAAAAGGTGATAAAACTCAGTGCAAGACATTCTGCATGTGAGTGTGTTATTTGCAGTGTAGTTGACTAAGGATGCTCTAAGACTCAGATGTGCCTAGAACACAGAGACACTATCTATTGGTTGCCGAGGGATACTCCTCATGCCCTGTCCTTAACTTCCCCCTGGTGTCATACAGAGAAGGGCTGAAGTTTCTGCTTAATGATTTTATTGCTAAATTCCAAAAAGGACTTTTCAAAGACTCTATTTTACTTGAAAGATCTTTAATGGAGGAAAATACCAATTTATATTCTAGTCTTCCAAATACAAATGTAATTACTGAAAAATCTCTGTTTAATTGCAATTTCACCATTTGAAATACACTTCAATGTATACACAACCATCCGGCTGTACTTACGTACAATAAACCATATCTTTGGTTCAAAACAATTAATAGAAAAAGGAAGAAACTGGATATTTCATATATTGATTCTGAGTTTTGTATCAGTCTCCCACCATATACTTAAAATAAACTTTGCATTTTGAGAATTTTAAAACAGTATAAAATTAGGAAACAACAGTATAATAAGACTCTATACATCCATTATCCAACCCCAACAACCACTAACATTTCATTGTTTAATTTATTCCCATCATTACTATCACTGTCATCATCATTAGTAGTATTTTGTTCGGGTATCATTAAAACAAATTCCAGACATTATTTTTTTTGTTTTTTTTGTTTTTGTTTTTGTTTTTGTTTTTAAAGATTTTTATTTATTTATTTGATAGACAGAAATCACAAGTAGGCAAAGAGGCAGGCAGAGAGAGAGGGGGAAGCAGGCTCCCCGCTGAGCAGAGAGCCCGATGTGGGGCTCGATCCCAGGACCCTGAGATCATGACCTGAGCCGAAGGCAGAGGCCTAAACCACTGAGCCACCCAGGCGCCCTCCAGACATTATTTTGTTTCTTCTATAAATTCTTCACAATCCATCACTACCAATAAAGGATTTTCTCTTAATAAAGCTATAATACCATTATCACATCTAACAAAATAAGTAATTATTAATATCATTTAAAATGAAACACATACTCATATATCCACAATTTTCTTAAAAAATTTTTTACGATACTGAAAAAAGAAATAAACTCACTGGTCACCACTGGAAGTATCTAGGGCACCAGTTCATTTTATAAATTAATATACCAAGCAAGTGTGTCTTGGATTTCCTGTGTGAACTTGATTTCATGTAGTAATCAATGACTAATGGGTTGAAGTTCTTCATCATAAGATTTTTAAAACTACTTCATTAAAAAGGAATAATTTCTTTTGTTTATCACTTTTATATCCACTCACTGTATAATTTAATAGCATACTCTAATTATTTTAGCAATAAACACAAATATAACTTTATATAATTATTTATGGAAATAATTTTGAAACAGCCTTTTCAAACAGGTACTGGCTTTATAATCATTGCATATATGAGAATGAGACAGGATAGAGAATGGTTAAAAGGCATTCTGTCATTTTTCAGAGTTCTGAACCTACTACACAGATTATTTTTTTCAATTGCTACTAGAGAAAAAAAAAAGTTGGAGGGATTATGTCTTTGTGGAAAACTATCAAGAGATGCAGTGGGGAACTCCAACTCCAGATGTTAAAAGCATTTACGCGGCCCTGCTGGAAAGGAAAGGGATGAAAGAAAGAAATAGAGGTAAAGACTACATCGTGCTTGTTGGGCAGAACTCAGAGAAACCCAGCGGCTTGGAATTACAGAGTCCTGAGGCTAGATTCCATGGCAGAGTCCAGGGAAGCAGGAAGATCCTGGAGTGATAAACTCACCAAGCATCTAGGCACCATAGTCATGCACAAACTCCTTTGCCCACCAGGGGTCTGAAAGCATTAGGAGTAGTTATGAAGGGGCCAGGAGGGCTGGGATGAAGGCAATATCATCTGAGACGCGTGAGGACCCAATGAAACAAGGGGCATCTCCATGGACATGTAAGTGCGCAGATGACCAAGGGACCAGAATGTTTCAATTGTTTTCGGCATGACGTAGACCATGTGAAATTGGGGGGGGGGGCGAGTTTCCATCACACTAGTAAAATGGGGATTCAAGTCTTTTTCTAAATGAAAGAAAAAAAAATTGTTGTATGTCTAGTGCATCTAAATTATTGGCGTGAGTCACATCTGACACAATAAAGACTACTGTAGATTTTACATGGTATTATTTACAAAAACCATGAATTATTACACAACTTCCAAACTTTATTTTTGGGATTGCATGTAAAACCCTTAATACTTTCCTCATTTTTTTTCAAAATTCATGTGTTTGATAGAATATAAAACTTATGATGTCAACAACCTAGAAGTATAAACTTAGAAGTGAAGAATATTGTAGCTAAATGCCACTGTGTGTGTGTGTTTGTGTACAGAATCCAGACCCTATATTAAAACCTAATATCTCCAAAAACTCCTCCAGAAGATACTTCTTTTATTAGTTTTTCTTTTAAAAGTATAATGAAAAGGGGCGTCTGGGTGGTTCAGTGGGTTAAAGCCTCTGCCTTTGGCTCAGGTCATGATCCCATGGTCCTGGGATCGAGCCCCACATCGGGCTCTCTGCTCAGCGGGAAACCTGCTTCCTCCTCTCTCTCGCCTGCCTCTCTGCCTACTTGTGATCTCTGTCTGTCAAATAAATAAATAAATAATCTTTTTTAAAAAAAATATAATGGAAAGAATTATTATGGAATTACTACTAATCTACAAAGGTTTTTTTTTTTAATTGAGAAGCATAATATTTTAAAAATATTCCTATAAAAATAGGAACCCATGCAAATTGAATACTTAATAACTGTACAGATAATACTGACATTCATGATTTCTATGGAGATAGCATGGTTACTTTAAAATCTTGGCTTCTCAAGAATTACCACACCACAGACAGAAAACCCCAATGAAGACAAAGGATACAATCTAAATCTGAATAGCAAGATTATTACTATTGAAGATTACTGCTTCCATTATGCTATATCTCACTTCACAAATTCCTCAAAGTTAATTACAAAAATGCGACTGTGGAATTTTAAGATAATATATCATAATACTATCCTAATATGAATTACCATTTGGTTATGAATCTCTTAATATTTCTAGGCTATTCTAATTAATTCTGTTCTAGACATTTACAGAGGAGGTTAAAATTTTAAGTCCCATTAAATGTGGAAAGTATAGTTGGCCTCCAGGCCCCTCACAGTGCCTCTTTTCCTTATCTCCCGATTTTCCTTCTTTCTTAATGATGAATAAGGATGTTGTCTCCACGAAGGAGCAGTTTAACACATTTTATTGACCATGATTCTCCTGGGTGAAGTCACTGTGTTGGGTTTAATGTTGGAGTGTGCAAGGGTGTATCATCCTTTGGGTCTCTTTTTCCTTGTGACTAGATTGGTAACATCCCCAGGGACCTCTTGAAGCTATTCTGAAAAGGCCCTTTGTTTGTTTGTTTGTTTGTTTTAGAATCTCTTCTAACTTCTCCCATTAGGCAGCTCACTCAGCTACTTCCCTAGTCTAAGAAGGCATCGGGGGAATAGCTATATATTTTGGGTGAAGTTCTGGCTTAAGGTAACTTACACTAACCATACTTATGTATACTTTTTCCCCCTTCTTTCCTTTTGCTTCTGTAAAAAACAAACAAACAAACAAACAAACAACACCTTTGGAGAACTGCATAGACATGACCTAAAACTCTTCTCTTAAAATGGGAGTCTTTCTGTCTTGGTTTTAGCAGAAGCCCAAAGACAAAAATCAACCATTCCCATATGCAGAAGAGGAAGCCAAGAACCAGTTTGGTACCCTCAGCTTAATGACGAAAGAGATGTTTTAAAATTGGAGAGAGGGAAGCTGAAAACCAGGAAATCAGTTTAGAAAAAGCTATCTTACATATCTGACCTCTTCACACAAGTCCAGGAAAGGATGATTCAGTAGAACCACTTAGATTCAATGATGTTTAATCAACACCAAGAAATCTAAGGAGGACAGTTGGCCAGCTCTCCCAAATGTTGTCTAATGAGAACTCCCCTCTTTGCATATGGCCTGCCCTTCTGGATATATGAAGTAAAAAGATGCACTTATATTTCCCTTATGACCCGAAGATACAGAACATGACAGAAAGATCAAGAATCAGAGCTGGTGTGCATTTACTTAGTTCTTCCTAAAAGACTGGCTGGAGTAGGGAGAAACCTCAGCAGAAAGAAGATGCCGATGTAACTATACATGCCAATGAGAAGAAAGACATTTATCAGAGAAACAGGCAGAAATGGATGCCAGCTTCAGGGAGAGGAAGTGGTAATATGTAATATGTAATATCCCGGACCACAGACCTGGATACAAAGAGAGGCAAATTCTAAAATTCAAATTCTAGAATCCTAGAAATCAGAGAACACCAATTCTGAATTCTCCCAACAGGACAAACTTTTTACCTCCTCTTGGAATTCTACTTCAACCACAGAATTGCCAGAAGCACAGGTATGTCTACAGCAGTAGAAGAGAAGTAGTTTAGAAAATTGGGGAAAACTCATCCTGTCCACATTTCTCCCTATAGGCGACCAGTGTGATGCAGGTTCAAAATGAGTTAGAAACCAGTTTTAATTCAAGTCAAGTAGAAATCATGATCATTACTGTGGACTGGACATTATTATCGAATTAGACTTTGAACATTTTAATAAAAGTGAATATATATATATATATATATATATATATATATATAACAGAATTACCAGAAAAGGTAGAGTACTTGCCCAAAATTTCCTCCAAAGGCAAAGAAAAAAGCACCCTCACAGGGCTTACTCTGAATGGGCAATGATTTCTAAGGTGTGCAGAATTAAGATCTTGGCTAATTCCATCTCACTCATTTCATTCATTCAATGCATTGGTTAAAACATATCCAAAATTTAAACAGACAAAATTTAAAAAGACAAAAAAAGTGAAAACCCCAAATCACTATCATCCCTCTTCGCACTTGTTTTAATCAACTATTTTATTTATTTATTTTTTTAAGTCTTCACTGGAAAACATCATTCCACCGAACAACACACACAGTAGACTTGATATATTTTGAATACGGCAACAAGAAAGCCAGCAAAACCAACCGAATGTCCATTTATTTGCTTCCCCAAATCACTGTTAGAACTCAAGTGCACACCACAAAAAGCCAGAACTCCAAGCGATCACAGTTTTTAAAGGGACTCACCAGAGTTGGGGTCAGAGTTGCCATCTGCTTCGGTCCTCTTGTCCGGAGAGGCCTGGTCGTAGAATTCGTCCTGTGGCTGAACCAGAGGAAGAGGGTGTGAGATCAGGGTGCCACTACCCACCGGCTCGTGGTCTCCTAGACCACTGTCACTGCAGCTTTCCTGGGAGCCATCGGGGAGGTGAAACGTAACCCGGCGCTGCGACTACAAAGAAGACCACAGGACACGCGGATTAACACTCCTTCCGGAGAAAAGGGGCGCGGCGGAACACAAAATCAAAACAACTTTCAACACATGATACAATGTAAACGCAAAACAGATAAAACTTGGAACAAAGCTAGGAACAAAATTTAGCACTTGCTATTTACTGTATCATGTCTAATTTGCAAAATACAAGAAGGAATTACGGTCTTGTTTAATTGAAGGACAAAAAAGGCACTAATGGTAAACCGCTGAAAATTACAGCAAGAAAAGCAAAAAAGGAATATACCAGTTGTCAACATTAAAAAAACAAAACAAAACAAAACAAAAACAAAAACAACTTGAAATAAGCAGAAATATGCAAATATTTGTTCCAAAGATCCCAATAAATACATAGACAATGTGACATTCAGTTTCTTTTGAATGAAACAAGCATTTTCTTTATTTAATGATTTTAAGGTAGTTTTTGCAAAGAAGTCATTATCGCCCATTGGCTCAGATATTACTACCACTCACTGGTTATAGAACATCCCAGTAGAAAGATGCTTAGAGTATTATTTTGACATCTATTTCTACAATGTCACTATCGGAAGTGTCCTAAAATATGTGCCTGGGTACTTCAATAAATTTTAGTGTTTTAATAAAATAAAAGTGTGCATTTCAGCACAGATTGCTGCTTAGTACTCTTGGTAAATGTTCTTTTAGCTGATGTAATCCATGAGATAGGAGAATATTTACAGCTGTGTGGGGTGGAGATTTATGACTTATGGAATTATAGGAGAGTAGTAAATTTGCGCTGTATGTCTGGCTGCACCTAATCTTCATTCTGCTATAACAGTCAGAAGACCTTTCAATATCATGTCACATGTGACCACTTTTACTCATGTTTAACAAAATTATGAATGCATAAATAATAAAGTATATAAAATACAAAAGTGTAATGTATAATCACTTCATAATACCTAAAATTTGTGTGTTTTGCAGACAGGCAATTTATAGACTGTATCCATTCCAAAGAAAAAAGAATGCAATTAGACACAAAATGCTATAGATAGATATACTGCCACTCTATAAATGCATTTTTATAGACAACAATAGGACACAGCCTATTTCCTATGAGTCACTGGTTCAAATCCAGCTCAGAGTCATAATGGAGAAGAGCTGATACCACTTTATTGCTGCTGTTCAATGACCTGTATGAAATGATTTGATAGTTCAGTACATTTTTAATGAACTGATGCCGACATCACATAAACTATAATCATAAACGGTGCTAATTGAGTCTATTGTAGCACATTTCACCTTCATGCACAACTATCTCATTCACCCCTCAATATATTTTAAAACGTGCCTAGGTGAGTGCTCCACAATATGCAAGCCAAACTTGAATATTAATATCTTGGATAGGAAGGAAAATTCTACCATTTACTATAGTGTTTCCTCTCTTGTGTGAATTTAACCCTTTAGAGAAAACCAGTAATGTAAGTATTTTTTGTGTTTATGTTTCAATATGCCCTTATTTCATCAGTATCCTTTGGTGATAAACACAGCATTAAGGTCTATGACCAGGCTGCCCATTATACAGGACAATCAAACATAGCTTTTAAAGTGAGTAGCCTATTAAAAAGTCTGTAGTTTCAGTGATTATAGCATCTTTGGTATTACCTCTGGAGAATTACCTCAGGTGAGTAAAAAAGTAGTCAAATATAAGTGAAAGACAATGGGACAGATTATTCTTCAGTCTTTCTAAAGCATCTCAAGAGGTCCATAAGCCATTATAAAGTATACGTTCCACAGACAGAAGAAAAAAAGGAAAATCTCCATGTATGATATTCTTCTAAGCATAATTAATATTGTTTTAATTACTTTATATTTTTCCCCCTGAGAAATGTGAATCTGCAGCCCCAGTAACATTTGAACGCAGCAGTTCTCACACAACAGCCATTAGAACGAGCATTTATTAAGCACCCACTTGTACACAGCCTGGCACTATGATTTCACTGAGAAGAAAAATATTCTTTTCAAAACTGTTTCAAATACAACCAACTAAATTCCATCCCACATATATTATACTATGATCTTCCTTTGCCACTTTGTGAGAACAAGCAAAGATAGAAACCTATTTGCAGTGGTATAGTAGATAGTAATTTATTTACAATAGGACAGTAAAAACCAGAGTGGTACAATGCTGAAACCATGGTGGCGTATGGAACTATTTCCTAATTAATTTGACTCAAAGATGTTAAGTTTTAAGTGGCAAACCTGTGCAGTTTATCAGTCTAATGGGAGTTTGGGGTGGGAGGTGGCATATGGACTAAGAATTGGAGCATGGTATGAAGCAAACTGATCAAGCAAATCAAACTATAGCTCATCATCGTAATGACTGATGCAAGTACAACAATGTCTGAAATATAAAGGTAGATGTAAGGAAATAATCTGAAGAAATTGAAATGCAGGAAAACAAGGATCCATGAAGTGTTACGAAATAAGAGGTGCAGGTGACAGCAAGGACTCAACAGACTGAGATGTGGCTGAAGAACACCAGCCGAGAAAGCCAGAACCAGACCTCTTGGCTGGGAGCCCTTGCTCTGCAGAGACTGGCCCAGGGCAAGTGAGTATCTCTGAATGAGTTCCTGGCTTTGTAAAATGGAGAAGTTAGTGCCTTCACTGGAGAAGTGTTGTGAGGCTCGAGCAGATAAAATAAGAAGCATAGGTTGGTGCAAAATATATGACACATAGTAGATACTCAGTAAAAGTAAGGCTGGTTTTACTATTATTATTTAAATAAATTAATAAGTAAGTACCAGCTTTACAGTAAAAAAAAAAGTATGTATCAATCTTCAAATTTACTGCTGCATATTCTTTTAACCTGCAGAGCTATCAATGTTTAGCTAGTTTTAAGGTTGTGATTCCTGGGGTGCCTGGGTGGCTCAGTGCTTTAAGCATCTGCCTTCAGCTCAGGTCATGATCTCAGGGTCCTGCTCAGCAGGGAGCCTGCTTTTCCTTCTCCCTCTGTGATCTTTCTTGCTCTCACACTCTCTCAAATAAATAAATAAAAATTAAAAAAAAAAAGATGTGATTCCTTCACAACAGAAAAAAATATATATATTGTTATTTTGTAAGGCAACTGCCTAGACCCCATAATCTTGGCATGTCTCCCAAAGTGGATGCAGATCATGTCAGCTCAGCGTCTTTGTGAGGGGAAGATGTTTTTGGTGGGAGCAGCAGATGAAGATGGACAGTTTAGAATACATGATTTCTCCTCTGAGAAAGTGAAGGTTTTCCCATTATCCTTTCAAGAAACCTATAATTGTTTGCATATCTGAAGAGAGAAAGAGGGGTAAGCTTTCTTACTGCCTCTGGGAATGTTGCTCCTGGGTTATCCCCATGGAAATATACCCAATTTGTGTTATAAATACAGTCAAGCCCTGCCTGACTGAACTGGGACAACATATGTTATCATGAGACTACTTCAGACTTTCCAAAGCCTTTGCACTTTTGTTTTCCAAAAACCTCTCTCTTACCCATTCCATTTTCTCCCACGGTAAACATTATTATTATTATCGGCTATGTCTTGTTAACGGTTTGAATGTCACATTTATTTATCTGATTTATCACGAACAAGTTAGTTCTAGGTCCCTGGCCGCCCTGAGAAGGAATAAGATGGGAACCAGTAACTACTAAGGCTGCTTCATGTTATTTTATCTCAGGGCTGCTGATATGAATTCTAACCATGCAAAACTTTCATCAGAAATTCTGTACTCTACACAAGCATAAAAGGCCATGCATACAAATATAGGTTCAGGATGCTGCAAGTCGGGAGATGCCACACTGGTTTAATTTAAGAAATATCACCAAACACTTTTATAGTATTATTTCTTGCGGGTTAGTAGAAAGGAAAGAGAGGGGAAATTTAAGAAGCTCAGGGAAGGTACACATGTTCCTGTATTGGGCTCTGTTCTTCAAGAGTCACTAAAAGAACTCTGAGTCACCTAGGAAATCTCAATCATTGCCTGAATGCTTCCTTTGTGTGTTTCTTACTGGTACAGAATATTATTCACCAATGAATGACTCACATTCAAGTCTATAATCCCAGTCCCACTAACCTCCTGGGATTTCTACGTGCAAAGATTTGATGGTCAAGTTCATTGTGTCTTTGCATAAAATAGCAAAAACACAGAAATGAGTGACATGCCTAATACAAATAGATATTTAATAAATAAATTATAAATCATACAATTGAACAAATCACAATACTTAATATTTTATTAATGTTTATTGATGTAGAAAATATAATCTATTCTTAAGTGTAAAAATCAGGTTAGTAAGGATTTTGCTTAGTTGAATTACATTTCATTAAGGTGTTTTTGGGTATGAATGTGCATAAGCTAAGATCTGGCTATGGGCACACTGTTTAAAGTACTATTGTCTGGTCACAGAATATGGCATTTTAAAATTTCATTATTTTGACCACACTAAAATTTGTAGGGATTATCTTGGCAATCATAAAACACATCATAATATTTATGTATTCCCTTTCATTGCTTATAGTGAAAAAAAGAACAGAAAAAGTCTAGCAGATAGGAGGCAGGCTTTCTTTGAGCTAAGGAATGCCAAAGGAGCTTACTATCCCTGCTCTGCTATTCCAACTTCTATTCTTTACTTTCTCTACCTAAGATTTTTAATGATTGCAGTTAAAAATTCTTATCTTCTGGGACACCTGGATGGCTCAGTGGGTTAAATCTCTGCCTTCAGGTCAGGTCATGATCTCAGAGTCCTGGAATTGAGTCCCCCATCGGGCTCTCTGCTCAGCGGGGATCCTGCTTCCCCCTCTCTCTGCCTGCCTCTCTGCCTACTTGTGATCTCTGTCTGTCAAATAAATAAAATCTTTTAAAAAAATTCTTATCTCCCCTTCAAATCACAAAATAACAGCACAAATTTGGCACACTAAGCCAATTATTACAAGATAAATAAACAAGTTCACTAGTTAACAACTGATACTTAAAATAGTTATTCTCTCTAAAATTATACATCGATATTGTGGAAGCAGGAAAAAAAAAGTGCTTTAGAATTGTTTAAATATGGTTTCATTTGTGCAGAATTCCTTAAATATCTTTTCAAGGAAATATTCCTAACTCTGATTTAGTTCTTTTAACGCCATTTAAGAAATATTGATGCATCATTCATCTACTTAATCCCTAAATAGTATACATACACACAAACACAAACTGCCAGAAATTATTTATGATGAAGTAAAAAACAAAAATGATCCTAAAGTTCCACATGTGAACTTGTTTTTCCCTTACCCCAGGATTAAATCCAGCATTAAATCCAACGAATATATGCTATTTATTTACATGAAATAATATTTTCTTACATACCTCTTCTCAAAGTAGCAAAGGAATCTACCCCAAAGAGGGTTAAAAAGAAAACTGGAGACTGGAAACTGAAGTTTAATACAAACATTTCTAATAATATTAATTGGAAACATTTGGACCTTTCTTGTTTTCAAGAAATATATTTTAACTGAGATTTAAGAAATAACAGTTAAGGGGATAGTCTTAGGTTGCAAACTCTGAGAATGAGGTCAGTGGGGCAAGGGTCACCAACCTAGAGCTTCTCCTTTGTAACAAAGAATGTCCGGATTGTAAGCCTCAATATTCTTGGAATGTTCTGGCCATGCAAGGAAGGAGTGGCTACAGGTGCCTGCTAGGCTAGTTGCTACATTATGAAAGATTGTTGCATATAGATTTTAACAGGGTATGTTTTGTCCTGTCTGCTGCTCCTGGACTCCCTGCCTGTAAGTTCCCCCAATAAACCTATGTCTTAATTGCTACCTCTGGGTCTTTTTCTTCAGCCTTGCCAGGTTATCAACCACCCTTCACTTTGAGTCCCCTGGGATGCGGCTACACAATGACAAAAGAACACATTTTCAACTAAAACTACTAATTTAATTCAATAGGAAGTTCCTCAACAGCTTCTTGCCATCTAAAATCAATGCACCTTTATCTTCAATAAAATCCAGAAATGAGTGAGAGTCCTGGTAAATTATAAAATAAGGTAAAAAGGGCCCCAAAAGCAATCTGTCATTGTAAGTTTAATCTGCTATAGCTCAATACTTGTAGGCTCAACTAAGGGACACTAACATTAACACACACATGTTCTTTTTCATTCATATTTGAGAGATGGGATCCAAAGTGGTAAATCAATAAAATATTTCTGGATTTACAATTTAGGAAAATTACTAGTAATTATGAGTAAAATGAGCCCATTATCAAAAACAAAGAACAGTTTTGAAGGACAAAGCTATAAGGAACTTTTTTTTTTTTAAATTTTATTTATTTATTTGACAGACAGAGATCACAAGTAGGCAGAAAGGCAAGCAGAGAGAGGGGGAAGCAGGCTCCCTGCTGAACAGAGAGCCCGATGTGGGGCTCGATCCCAGGACCCTGGGATCATGACCTGAGCTGAAGGCAGAGGCTTTAACCCACTGAGCCACCCAGGCGTCCCATAAGGACCTTTTTTGATGGGTGATAAATGAAATGTTTTGAGTACAGAATTATTTTATAATGAGTCATTTTATGATTTGTACCTGACAAATTGAGTCATTCTCCTGTCCTGTTTATTAGAAGTACATATGATAAAACAGTTCTACTAATGTAGACTTTATTTATCTTAGCTGCAAATTACTTAGCGATTTTCCATCTATTTTAATGTTACTTTTTTTTTTTCAGATGAGGAAATAAGGTAAAGTGCCTTGTCTATGTAGGTTGCAGTGGAAACTAGAACTCTATTTTCTGATTTTCAACAGGAAGCACTGCTCATTCCTTCATTCTTCTATTTAATAATTGTTGAGCACCTACTCTATGTTAGACACCACTCTAGCTGCTGAGAATAAAATGGTGAACAAGACAAAAACTATAGTCCACAAATTCCTAAAAAGTCAAATTTTATTAAGCTAGTTTCTGTTGTTTTTGGCCAGAAGCTTTTAAAATGTGATCTCCTAATTCTTGCAAACTCTGAAGACTTAGGCAAGGTCAGTGCACGAGTGGGAAACCTTCATTTATTAAAAATAGCCAAGGGAGAAAGAAAAGAAGGAAGGGGATTGCTTTCTGAGTTTTTGCCACAACAATCCCTAGATCTGTTGCCATCCTTGGATTGGAATTTATTGTCAGTTTGTGAAAATAAAAAATAAAAAGGCTAAAAGAGTAACTGAGATTGTTAGAAAAGGCTATTCCTGACTCAAATACAGAATCATTGTTAACTTTGCATATCCTTGAACAATTCCTTTTCATCTCCAAGTAGATAAAGAAATGTTAACAATCTCAAATAAGAATTGATGAAATCAAACCCATCGAGTTTTTCTGAGGAACATATACACTTGACATTTCATGAGCTTATAATGAATATTTACTGGATGAAGATGATTTACCCAGAATTGAACGAGGAAATCTAAAGAGGATGGAGTAGAAATGAAATATCATGGTTCATCCTCCAAAGGTGATTTCCCATAGGAAAAGTTTTCTGTCTCTCCAGCAAGAAGTTTACTGTCTTATTTTAAAAGAAGCAAAATGAAACATGATAACAATCTATTAACGGGCAGTCTTTTCCTTCTTTCTACTTTCAGTGTTTACATCTCAGAGTAGTTGGAGACAAATAGGAAGGTTCCACTCATGTTTGAGAAAGTTGTATAACAACTTCCCTGACCATATGTGATGAATGCAAAGGTGTCAACAACTTTAAAATGATTTTATATTCTTTTTTTTTTAATTTTTATAGCGTATCATGCTTAGCGAAATAAGTCAAGCAGAGAAAGACAACTATCATATGATCTCCCTGAAATGATTTTATATTCTAAGCGATATCTATGTTATCTATAGATAGGACCAGGGTGTGGATGATTACTGACCATATAAACTTGAGTAGCATTTTCAGGGGAAATGGTGAGTGGTCATCTATACTCTACCTACTGCTCATTAACTAGTTGGCTACTGGCAGCCAAGTCACTGTTTCAATTCAGGGCAGATCTGTCAACTTCTGTTTAACCTTCACTACTCAACTGGAAATTTAAAGGAGGAAACTTGTTTCAGCTTGCATGGGAAACCCATATTAACTTAATCTTAGCCCATCTAGTTTGTAATCTTATTATGAAATGACCCTCAAAGTAATGACCTTTTGTGCTTTATAAATAAAGTGGATTGAATACCTCTTAGAAGTGCCTACAGGCTGGAAGACTCATATTAATATAACATATGGTGAAATTTTTAATATGGTCTTATTTTCATTTCCTTTTTATCTCAGTATGATTTGTGAGAAAGGTAGGTCGCATTTCTCTTCCTGCACAAAAACAATTGGTAGCTTCAAGAATAAAAGTAAATTCTTTGTACTCTTTTTGGGTGTAAACTTGGTGTTTGAACTTTAATACTGGGAAAAACCATAAAACAGGAATCTCCTCCCTACATCAAAAGGGTTTGAATCAACTTTCTTCTTTGTTTTGGTGATGTGACCCCACCCTTAAATTTCTTCTGGGGTCCCCGGAAAGTAGAGAGGATTAAGAATTGTCAGTGTTGTTGGCTATTTTGCTTCTTATATTCTTATTTAGTTCCTGCTATCAGAAACAACCTCAACCTATTTCTCACAGTTAAATGTTTCCCAGTAGGAAGGCAGCACTTTATCTGAGCATACAAAATATAAAATGACTATATTAAACAGGAGCAGCTGCTCCTGAATCTGCAAGCAGAATTTTTGCATCTATAAATTATATGTACAGAAATAGGGAAAAAACGACTCAGCAAGAGTCCTTTCCAATTTAGTTTTCTAGTATAAACAAACCCATGTGACAAAGTAAGTTACCCTTATCATATTTACAAAATCAGCATACATAATCGTTACAGCATTTTAATTAGAAATTACACGAAGCTATTGCTGTTATTAAGTAAAAATATAGAACCCATTGACGCAGCATTGGTCTTTTACAAAAAGTGAGTCTCTCTGGGAATAATAAAAAAAAAAATTCACTGAAAAATAATGTGTCAAATCTGTATGTATTGATAATAGAAATAGAGTCTGATTTCGTGCCTAGAATTCAAGAATTTATCTCCCGAAATTTTAGCAGAATGAGCAGAGTGATAATGGGCATCTGCCTAGCATTTCTGTTAATAATTCTCAATGCAAAATAAGACTTGGAAAACCAAAGTAGGCTATTTACTTTAAGTAAGTAATATCTTTTTAGGAGGTAGTTCTGATTTTATAATTAACCTCAGAGCACAGGCATTTGACTCAGAAGAGTTTAAGCATGCTACCATACCCATACCCATGCCCCCCAGACACGTAAACACAGACACGTATGCTTCAAACTTCCTCTTGCATACTGTTGAACAGGTACAAGATCATAATTACCTAGTAAGAAAAAAACTAGTGATTCAAGGCTTTAGAGGACGTTCATGTTACTCTATGTTAGACAAAATAGAGGGGCCGAGGAAGCCATCTGTATAAATCCTCAAGAAATACTATCATGATACAATAAGGTTGTTCAAAAGTCCTCATGAAGGATTGTTAATGTACGCCTAAAATGTGGTCTAACTTGTTTCAATGGATCCTGTGTTGCACATGGCACATGATTTTATTTATTCAATTTTTTGGTCTTATTTTTGTAGTATAATAAGGAAGAATGTTAAATCTCTTTAGAAGGAGTGAAGGAGTAAAAGTTTCTTTGAGGGGGTTACCTGGGTGGGCTCAGTCAGCTAAGCAGCCAAATCTTGATTTCAGCTTAGGTAATGGTCTCAGGTTGCGAGATTAAGGCCCCCTCTGACTCCTAGCTGAGCATGGAGCCTGCCTTAGAGTCTTCTCTCTCTCTCTCTCTCTCTCTCTCTCGCTCTCACTCTGCCCCCTCCCTTTCACACATGCTCGCTCTCTCTCTCTTTCTCAAAAAAAAAAAAAAAGGTTCTTTGAAGTAGTCCTAACACATGTCACAGATATCTATCACTGGCAGTAATATATTCTGGATTATAATTTTGAGCCATCAATCATATCTTCTTCACCAAAAAAAAAAAAAAAAAAAGGAAAATGGCAATGGGAATGATACCCCAGGAAGAGGAGCCTCTTTTTAGTCTATGATTATATGATTCAAAAATGGAGATGGTCATATAATTATTAATCAGCACAGGAGCTACCAAAACAGTCAGTCATGACAAAGAACATGATCCCCACAGACAAGTGAATGGAGGAGGGCTGAGCTGTATGGAGAAAGTGGATAGTGGAACACAGTTCACAAAACTTAGGTAAATAACCATGTGACACTTCAAAAAGACATAAAATTGTGGGTACAGGCATAGAACACGATGATGGTGCTACAGACCAACTATTGAAGTCTCTCTTCTAGGCTTTTCCATAAACATGACAAATATTTGAGAAGCATTTTCCCAAACTGGAGAAGGTAAAAACAGTACAAATAGGGCGCCTGGGTGGCTCCGTGGGTTAAAGCCTCTGCCTTTGGCTCAGGTCATGATCTCAGGGTCCTGGGATCGAGTCCCACATTGGGCTCTCCGCTCAGCAGGGAACCTGTTCCTCCTCTCTCTCTGCCTGCCTCTCTGCCTACTTGTGATCTCTCTCTGTCAAATAAATAAATAAAATCTTAAAAAAAAATAGTACAAATAAGGAAAGAGCTGTCTTTGGCCATATAGAGTGCACAAAAATAAACAAGCATCCCTGGAATTTCAACTGAAATCCTGGACTCATTAGCAAATCATCCAACAGGTGATACATTGGTAGATGTATTGATCTAGGATGACTATCTTCTAAACACTGTGTGTATTGACTATCAAATTTTTTAAAAAATTATTAACTTCATATATCCTTTGTAATTGTAACATGAAAAACACTTGCTTTGTGAAAGACAAGCATTTTCTAACTTTACCTTCTTTTGGTTGTCTCAAAGGGTTCAACGAAAATACTGTTTGCATTGAAAGAAAAGTTTTTATTATGAATGTGTGATATCCAATGTTTTTCAGAGTAAGTTACAAAGAAAATAAGGATAATGTTTAAGAACATAATACAATATAGATATAAATTTGTGTCTGTGTATTTACATATGCATATGTGACACAAAATTTATGCACAAACTCCACTGCAGACTGATGTCTTAGATCATGAAATTTCCCTATTCTTAGACAAAGAAATTGTCAATTATACATGGGGTCTTTACTTTATTTGTTAATTTTGAAAATGAAATTCAAACTTTATTAATTGAATCTAAGAAAACCTGAATTAACCTAGATATTTTCTGATACCATAAAGTACATACTAGAAAAAGTCTCTGTGGTTATATTTAGTGCCATATAATACATGGCCTTACTTGGTGACAAAAACTTACTTTTTCAGCAAGCATATTTCATTTAGGATAGAATTCATCATATAAGATTATGATTATAAGATGAGGAAAAACATCTCTTAAATAAATAAAAATTGTATAAAACAACTTTTTTAATCTTTCAGAGAGGAGTTACTTAATAATCTAATTACTGAAGTGATAGGAAAATATTTTTACATATTTTGCAGTGTACAGTTTTGAACTGTTATGAGAGCACAACATTACATTGTACAGTCTCAAGGTGTCAGCTCTGCCTTTTATGATCTGATTTTACTTTTTGAAACAACTAAAAGCCATCTGTTATGGTGAACAAGAGCATTTCAAGAAGGAGAGACTAAAATGATAGGCACATTTTCTTCAATGGCTTCAAAACTCTTTTGAGGACTGTTAGGAAAGAGGAATTCCAAAATATTTTGAGAAATGGTAATATTAAGTGCAGTAGGTAAAAAAGTAGGCAAGTTTGAAGGACAACACTCATCTAAATGCATAATTTCTGATCCTTGGGATAAAGATCAGTCTTGACTTTATTCTCAGCTTAATGTAGAGGAATGTTCTTTTTGGATCATAAATTTAGAAAGTATAGTGAAGGTGGCATAGTATGAGAGAATGAGATGAATGTGATGGACTTCATAGGGGCTTTGAATTACAGGAATCTGAGAATATGTTTTCAAAACAATTTTGCTGCATAGGTACAAAGCAGTCCCATTTGGATATGGAAATCATACCAAAATATTTTTAAAAGAATAAATAAGCCTTATTCTGTAGAGGGAAAAGCACTGATGTCCTGATAAGCTGGAGGAAAATGTTTTAAGCCTCTATTGCTTTGAAAAATGTAATACGTAACTACCTCCTCTACTCTGCAAGAATCAGAGCCTTACAATGATCTTAAGAAAACAGAGAAACTAACCCAGTAGGAATAAACATGAGCAGGATTTTGTATCACTTTTCTCCTGGGTAGAAGAAGCCTTTGTTCTGAATTCAAATTGGCTGGACTATATTTAAAAAATATATCCACCTATTATTGCCGACAGTCACTGTGACTTTGAGCCTGATATTTGAAACAAAATTCACTCCTATATCTCATTGATAATCGCGCTTGCCCTGTGGCTCTTAGTCTTTCTTTTGAAACATTACTGAGTCATCAATCTCAGTTATGTGTGTATTGGGGATCATTTGTTTTCCCTGAATACAAATATATAATTCAAACACATGTCAGGAACTTCTGTATGTCAAAAGCTTCTGTAGTTTTAGGTAGCATCTATAAAGTATTGTGTACTCAGAAAAGAATGGCTACTTTTGAAGAGACAAAACTCTCAAATATGTTCCAAATGTGAATGCAGCAATCCAGAAGGTAAAGGTCTGAAAATCTGAGCAATATTTTTTGAAGAGAAGAAAGTAAACATTTTAAGTCCACTTGACTCACAGGTGTAAAGAAATGCCTTCTAACTTTTATCTGGGGCAGAGAGGGAAAGACCGTCTCAGAATGAAACTTTACAGGATTTCCGCACCAGGAGTAACTTGCTATATAGTACAATTTAGCCTGTGCACTAAAAATTTGAGAACAGTAAGACAGCTTGAAATTTGAAAAAAAAATGTATTGTATCTCCTGAAGTTTATATTTAGGACCTTGAAATTCAGAAATATATTATCCTGGTTACAAAATGTTAAAAATGATGAACAGATTGCTAGTCTAGAACACATTTTTTTAAAAAAGATTTTATTTATTTATTTGACAGAGAAAGACAGCGAGGGAACACAAGCAGGGGGAGTGGGAGAGAGAGAAGGAGCTTTCCTGCTGAGCAGGGAGCCCGGTGTGGGGCTCCATCCCAGGACCCTGGGATCATGACCTGAGTCAAAGGCAGATGCTTAATGACTGAGCCACCCAGGTGCCCCTAGAATACATTTTTTCCAAAGAACTACTGTAGTCAACAATTATTTATATGTAAGTTAAATTGGGGGAAAAGGACAATTAAATATTTGAAAGAAAACTTCATCTAGGCTACATTTAAAAAGATTTGAACACAAAGAGCTAACACATAAACAATGGACTTTAGTTAATAGCTTATTAATATTGTTCATCCATTATAACAGGTGTAGAAGACTAATGCAGGACATTAATAGGAGACACTGTTCAGGAATTAATGATATATGGAAAGTCTGTGTTCTTTGTGCACAGTATTTTGAAAAACCCAAATCCCCTCTAAAGATGCTCTATTAAAAAAAAAAAATCAGGGAGAAGATGTAAGTAAGGATTTCTGTAGTGATGGTGAAGGGGCATCAGGCCAACTTCGAGGAATTTAAATGATACCACTATTCTATATGATGTTGAATTTAAATTCTATTGAGTGTGTGTTGGAGATACAAATACTCAAGTATTTGTATTATAATACAAATTTTAAGTCATAAGTAAAGATTCAAGTTTATAATTACCTACATTTAAAGAAGAATATTTCTATATGCACACGATTTTGATTGTCTAAAACTATACTTTCTTCCCTTAAAAATATTTGAAATACTATATACTTTTAAAGGTATTCCATTAAATAGACATGTTAATTCATATTTTATAATGATATAAACCAATCTTGACACCTCTAGGAACATATTTCAGTGTTAACTTCACGAGGATGAAATGAAATGTTCCTCATATCGGAAGATAATTCTGACCTAGCCCATGTCCTAGCCTGACAGATGAAAGAAGATAGATGATGGTATTTGGGGAATTAAGGAATTACCTATCCTGGAACAGATCATAGCATTTAGTGTCCATAGAAGGAATTTTATCTTAGATTTCACAGACTGACAAACTGCATACAGAATGCAGCCCAGATATCTTTTTGATCTCTAACTTTTCCTAGATATGAAAATCTAGCAGGTTTTCATCAGACATAGAGTTTGGGTGATACCTGATCAAACATGGCAGCTAGCCAATTTCAGTTTCCAGAAAACTCTGTTGGAAAAAGGTTCTTTCACTGCAAGAGCATGATCATTGACTCCCATATATGTGTAATCTCTCCTAAGGTCTGTAGGGTAATATCATTAGACTAAAAAGTGCAATCATCATGTTTCTGGTGAAAGAGGGAATTAAAAAACAATTTGAGATTTAAATTTATTTTAGCAGTATATATTAAATAGATGCTAAATATATCTATAAGAAGTAAATATATTTATATATAAATATATGTTAAAAATTTTCCAACTCAACCTATTCACTAATTTCGTTACTATGCTTCAAACTTCATGCAGGAGATATGCATATTAGAAAAACAGAGTAAAAGGAAAACTATCCAAATTGTGGGTCCTCATAAACCGGACACCTCTGAAACTATACCATTTGAAGAATTCAGAAACCTGGAGAATACATGCTAAGACAGAATGGTTTAGGATTTAAGAAATTCCCAAGAGAGTTGTACTTAGCTATTCAAAAAACACTCTGAATCACCTATTTTGTATCAAGTTTTCTTAGATACTGAGGAGAATTTGGTAATCAAGAATGGCAGTCTTTTCATTCCCAAGTCTTACTTGCAGTCTAGTAGGTAAAATAGACTGGAATAAGTAACTAAAAATGTGTTAGATATTATAAAGGAGAAATTTGGGGTCCAAGAGATGTAGGTAAGAGAAAGGTCTAAGCATGCAGGAAGTCTTCCAATACAGGATATTCCAGAGTATGCATGACCATTTGTCAGACACTGGGAGGCTACAATTCATACAAAAACTTTCCAGGATTAACCATTTCTTGTTTTGTTTTGTTTTTTGCTTTTCTTGGTAGAATACACACTCTAACTCCTAAATAAAAAGAACATTACAAATTCTAGTTGCTACTGAAGCACATTACCCAATGTGTATGAGGATCTCTTTTTTTACTGATTCCACTAGAATGCCTTAATAAATACAGAATGTAGTAACATTTATCTTTTTGAGTTTAAATTATTAGGTCCCAGTAATGCTGCATACTTAATAATGGTGTTCTGAAACAGCCTCCATTGTTTCTTTCAGGATTTCTTTAGATAACTGAAATAAATTATCAGCCTATTATTGGAAATTATGATCAAAATCATACATGAAGAAATTATGACCAATCAGAACCAGAAGTAGGAATTCCTGAAAGGGAGGAACCATATATTCTTTGACTTGAAATACCTAGCACCTAGTATATATAGCCCTTAATGTCTGGTAGGCACTCCAAATATGTATTGAATGAAAATATATGAAAATCTAAATAACCACAAAGATTTATTTTCCTTAAGAGTGTCAAAATAAAAGAACTAGCTTGACTTTTTCCTCTAAACACAAAAAGAAAGTAATTATCTGTTCAAAAAATAATACTAAAAAATTACCTGATTTGACAGATGGAGAAAAGAAGAGATAAGCTCTGCATTTCTTTTAATAATTAAAAAAGTAAATACAAATGCAAGTGAATAGACTCTATAGGAGTGCCGAATGTCTCAAGGGATTTTTCCACCATTTTAATTCTGAAAGCCATTCAACAAGTTGTATCCCTGCCTACAATGTCTTCTTCTCTGGGAACTAAGGGATTCTGCCATGGATGGCCCCTTGGATCATAAAAGAAAACGGAATCATAATCTGGATCTCAACAATCAAAACCATCACTTACACCCATTAAGTAGGGGTACCCGGGTGGCTCGGTGGGTTAAGGCTCTGCCTTTGGCTCTGGTCATTATCTGAGGGTCCTGGGATTGAGTCCTGCATTGGGCTCTGCTCACTAGGGAGCTTGCTTCCCCCCTCTCTCCCTGCCTGCCTCTCTGCCTGCTTATGATCTCTTTGTCAAATAAATAAATAAAATCTTAAAACAACAACAACAAAACATTATATACCCCCTTGACAAATGATGTCCAGTTTCTTGATACGAGGTTAAAAAAAATTTTTTTTGAAGAGCTACATAGAGTAAGAAATAGAAAAGAGGCCGTCAAGTGTTTCCTTATTCTCACATGCGGAAGACATTTAAAATGTTAGGTGTGTTCAACAATAAAATTTTAAATTTTAAAGAGTATTTTCAATGCTATGAAATGATGAAATAGAAAATGTTGGCTAGAATTTTTTTCAAGCAACCTTCTTACTGCGTCTTCTCTTTACGTAAAGTCAATACTTTAGAAATATTTAGTTTCAATGTTTTAAAAATTACAGTGCAAGAAAATATAATTAGCCACAATGTCCATAAAATGATTTATCAAGAAAATATGTATTTATGATAAACATACTTAAAGCAAATAATGCTCAGATACAATATAAAATCCTCAATTCCATTAAAATATATTTATTACATAGATATTTTACTTAGGTGAATAATTTGTTTCAGTGGCAATTGGCAGATATGTTTTGATACAGAAAGAATAACGACCTTTGCCAGAGTCAAAAAATATCTTAGAATGTATTTACTCCCAATAGAGTGTAATTTCATATTGTGATGATTAATCAGAGTGAATGACTTTATTTTCTGCTGTTTTAACTACAAGAAATGATCTCTTCTGTTTTTATCCTATTATAAGGATCGTTACAAAAATGGGAAACAATTAACACCGGGTTTAATGCCTGAGTGCTATAGAGCTGAAGTAATTGCACTCAAGGTCTGCTAACTTTTTAATCAGGCATTTGGTTGCAAGCTGCTCGCAATTGATTCGGAGAGAACTAACACTATCTAAGGAGGAAAGCAGGTGTGCCAGAAAAGCAAGCATGTTGGCAAAACAAATGAAAGATTTTAAAAGGAAAAGGAAAAAAGAAAGAAAAAAAAAAAGCAAAACCAAAGCAAAATGCTTTTCAGCAGGCCATTTACTTGGCTCAGACTGTTACTGAACAAAGCCAGTTGTGCACGCAAGCATGGTGGTAGACGTCCCACTGACCTACTGCTTTCCGAGGGTAATACTAAAGCTTAGCAGCCAGGAGCCCTGTCCATCTCAATATTAGTGAATTGAGTTAATTAACAGAGAAGGCTTGAAATTTCCATATTCAGTAGAGTTAAGACACCATCAGAGGTTTCTGGAATTACATTCTAATTAGAAAAGTTCCCTCTTCTTTGCATCCAGGCTACTCTTTGAAAAACAAATTTGGTTAAGTACTTTGTTCTCTCTTAAAAGACAAAAAAAAAAAAAAAAAAAAACCTACAGTTTTCCTCCAAAGCTAATGACATTTTTCTTTCTCTTTCTTTAATAAGTGTCATTCTCCTACTGTGAAAGTGACTCCTTTTAGGCATGTCGCACACATTTAAAGGTGCATGCCTTGCCTGAGAATACTGCAGGGTGGGGGACGTTTAAAAAAAAAAAATCCCCTCCTCCGTAATCCCTTGAAAGGGGAGCCCCTAAGAGCTAATGCTTCTGTCCTTTCCACTCATAGAATAATCTGAGAAGAAGCAGACAAATATTTATAAAATTCGAAGTCTGAAATCTCTTATAATGGTTAGGTACACTGCCGATCTCCCTTTACACAGACAGAGGAAAACAAATGGCAGACTTGGCCATTTACTTGGTGAATTCCCAGACATTTGCTATTGCTTTCTTGTATCCCCAAAAGAACATTTAAAGAAGAGTATAAAGCAGAACTACCTCCTGCCCCAGAAGAGCAAGTCAGAGCTTGTTTTGTTTTGGTGGGGGGTGGAGGATTGGAGGATAAGAAAAAGAAAACAGCAGAAAGGAGCTTCTTAAAACAAAGTTCTTTGTGCATTTTAATTACATGTGTGTGCCTGGCTACATTAGAAATCTGTTAGGATGTCTCAGCATGTAGACATCAGTGGATCTAAAAATCGACAGGCATTTACCTGAGTTTCCACACCAGCTTCAATACAAGTTATGGAATACAAGTTATGGAAGTCTCAGCTCATTTGTGTGCATCACTTAACTTCCCATGAGCAAGCACTTGCTTATCCTCTTCTGTAAACAGCTCTCACTGAGTCACGGTAGCATCTGCTATTTCTAGGTAAGCAGCTAATACAAATGAAAGAAAGGCACCTGCCATCAGTCCACCTGCCCATAAAGTTCCTTAACCGTATGGACTTCCACACGGGTATGAATCTGAGCAGTTCAGGAATTAGGAGGAGAACAAAGAGACTAGCAGGCAAGGAGCCCCTTCAAGGTTCAGGTTACCTCACGAAAATGGCTTTTGCCAGATTAACAACTATGCACTTTCTAACTCCAAATATGACTTTAAACAAAATTTTCATTCTCTATGCAGCATTTCATAACAATCTGATATCCAGTATTGAAGTGATCCTTTGAAATCCAGTAGATCTGAATGGGGTGTGTGTGTGTGTGTGTGTGTGTGTGTATGTGTGTCTACGTATTTCGTTACAAGAATTCAAAGAAGGACATTCCATAATATCTCCTCTTGCCAGTGGAGCATGGCAAACATCCCAAAACCCCGGGCTCATCTGTGAGTGCAAAGTGCCATCACTTACATGGATTAGCTGTCTGTCATGATGTCTATTATAAGCCTAATGTTAGTCTTCCAGTGTTTTCACGCCAAAGAAATCTATCAGGAAAACCTTGTCTTTGTTAGACTTTGATGTTTTCCATTGAGTGGTTTGAGTTTTCTCAAGTTATTTGTAACAATCAAATTTGTTTGGGGGAAAAAACATTACTGGGTAAGTTGGTTGAATAATGCCAGTGTCATTCATTACACTCAGAAATAGAACTTTTTCCACTTAAAAAAATAATGAATACAGAGTGCCTGGGTGGCCCAGCTGGTTAAGCAACTGCCTTCCACTCAGGCCATGATGCCGGAGTCCTGGTATGGAGTCCCCACATTGAGGTCCCTGTTCAGCAGGGAATCTGCTTCTCCCTCTGACCTTCTCCCCCTCGTGCTTTCTCTCACTTACTCTTTCTCTCTCTCTTTTTCCTCTAATAAATAAATAAAATCTTAAAAAAATAATGAATATAGTAAGAAATACTATCACCGTAAATTGTATTTGGTTTTTGAGTGTTCTTGCATCTATTCTAATTTCCCAAGGAGAAATAAAACAAATCTATTTTAGCTTAAGAGGTACCTCTAGTTTTTAAAGATTATCTATTCATTTGTTCCAGTCCATTGCTTAAACTACAGAATAAACAATTCTTAAGGGTAATGTTTACCCATGATCCTTTACTGATTAATGTACTTTTTATTTCCATGTCCTTCCTCAATTCACACGTGAATGTATATACATAGAGTTATCAATTTTATCTTTTCTCTATACCCATTAACATGAGTTATCTTAAAACTTAAAACACCACCACCATTATGGCTCGGGAGGACAATTTAAATACCCATTTCTTACAATGCATACATGCATTCTAGACTCAGGATGTGTCATATAATCAATGTGCTAAGGAGGTATCATATTGTAATTTGTCAGCATTAACTTCTTAACGGTACATAAAATAATGATACTCTGTACTTTGTAATCTCTGGCTTCTCAGAACTGATGAAATACTATGTTAATAGCTAGAAGAAGGAAAAAAAGTGGAACTTTTTTTTTAGCATCTATTATTTTCTGGTCATTAAACTAGGTGCTTTAGACTAATGATAATATTCAACAAACTCTGACTTATGAACTAGAATCCTCTTTTTGCAAAGGAGGAAATAGACTTAAAGAGGTTCAGTAACTAACTTGCTCCAGGTCATCTTTTTAAGTGTAATTGTCAGGGTCAAGTCCCTTGCATGTTATTTGCATGAACTCTCCCCATTTGTACAAACAAAATAAACACAAGAAAAGCAAAGGAAAATCTAAATTATATCCTATGATGGGAAAAGTAACTACAATATTTAAAATGATAACAATATAGAAAATAACAGGGGTGCCAGGGTGGCTCAGTCAGTTAATTGACTGCCTTCAGCTCAGGTCATGGTACTGGGGAACTGGGATTGAGCCCTGTGTTGGACTCCCTGCTCAGGGAGGAGCCTGCTTCTCCCTCTCCCTCTGCCTGCAGCTCCCCCTCCTTGTGTTCACTTGCTCTCTCTCTCTCTCTCTCTCTTTCTCTGTCAAATAAATGAATAAACGCTTTAAAAAGTATATATAGAGAAAATAACCAGTGCAATGATAAACTAGCTTACTTTTCCACTAGTGTATAAGGGCCATGAAGAGAGGGTCATGTTTGTTTTACTGTCAAATATATCCCTAACCTTACAGCAGTGTTCTGTAAGTATTGACAAGAGTCATAGAATTTCAGTCATGAATGAAGGCTGATTTCATGCATTCCCTATTTATCCAAAAAGAGGTCTAACACCATCAGAATCATAGACTTAATTATAAGTGTTGCTAAGTTTTACATCCTTGGGGAAAACCAGTGTTGCAAGTAATTCCAAAATGACTTATGGAAAAATAACTATGCTAAATCAGACCTTGGAACATCTGAAACCAGATGCAGTTTAATGTGGTTTATCCCTCCACTTAGGATATATGTTTTGTGGGTTTGACAGGAGAAGCAGAATAAAGAGTGCTTGCTTTTTCATCAGCAGGTTTTAATTTTCTTCTCCAATTTTAAAGTACATGCATCCTGCTGCATTTTTCCTGAGAGACTTTTAAACATTTCTTTCCCATTGTTGCTTCTTTCCCCCTCCTCTGTCCACTCCCCCCTTCCCTGTCTTGGTCCCTTCTTTCTCTATTTCTTCCCTTGTTCTCATCTTAACTCCACCCATGGAACTATTAAAAATGTGATCTCACTACCTAAGAAGGGCTTAAGTATTTAAATCTTTTCAACATTCAGAGCCATACAAATGCCTAAAATCTCATTCTTTCCCTCTCTCTTGCTCTCTTGCTCCATTTTCTTTCTTGTGAGTTGAAAATGTTAACATAACACCACCCAGCTAAGCAAATCCTTTTTGGGGCGTGGGACATGGAAGAATACTGGAAGAGAAACTTTCCAGGCTGGTAAGCGCTCCTTGGGAAAGTTGGATTAGCCCATTAGCACCACTTCAGACACCTGGAGAGGCAAGAGCTATCCTGGCTACCTGCACTACAGACTTGAGGTCTTCATTTCTTCACCCTTTTCTACATTGAGTTTCCTTTTTTGTTTTCATTGGTCTTATTAATTAGTCATTCAATTGTCTGAGCAATAGGTTGTGTTTAGACAAGGTGGTCTGAGATTATGAAAGGTGTGTTCCAAATTGATTTTTGACTTTTCCAACTTAAAATAATGACCTATGTACTCATTTATCTGACTCCAAATGCCTAATACATGTAAAAGCTTTTTAGAGTAAAATCAAACTTTTTTTTAAAATTTTCTCTGTAATACTCAATTTAAATTGTAGCAATAGTTCTAAGGTTACACAGTGCAAATATTTTAGTAATGCTTTCTAGAAATACATCTAGCAATTTATTAATCACAATATATTATTAGCCTTTTAGTACAAATAACTGAAATCTAAAACAATTCATATGGAATATTAAAAGAAAATAATTCTTGAAAATACAAGTGAGGATATTAGTTTTTAAAAAAAGCAAAATTAAACAATTTGGCATTTATAAACAAAATAGTGTAAAACCAAGCCCACGTATGAATCTTTAACCACCACCCCCCTTTTTGAGATAAGGATTTTGATTTGGTGACATGTTGGTTTAGCTATAGCCATAATTATGTCACCATTTCTTATTTCCTTTAATAAGGGAATAAAAATTAAGAACTTAGAATTTCAAGATGAAGAACCTTATTTCTTACAGAAAGTTAACTGAGCATTTCCCTTTCTTGGCTGTAACTGCAGAATTGAGATAACTCTGAAGCCTGACACTTTGATATGAATTCTAGTGCCAGGAGGATGAGTGTCCTTCACTTTGATCTTTACTTCCAGGAAGTAACTTTAAATGACACTTCTCATTACCCCTCACCAGCTCTTCCCCAAAGCTCCCTGCCTTTCACAAGTGGTGAATGAGAACTCTGACTGATGGCACCAAGATTGTCTACTGAACAAGACTGGCTGTTTGAATGTGCAGTTTCAGGATCTTCTACTAATTAAAATCACTTTACCACTGAGAGGTCCCCTGAGGTTTACCCTTATTTATCTGGGTTAGACCATGAAATCATGGTTGAATCAACCCTGGGAGCATAATTTGTGGCATAACTCAAATGAAAAAGTTGAAAATAAATTGGTAAATTGGCTTACAATTTTATCCATATACAAATACAACTAGATTCATCATAAACCAAATAAATGTATCCACTGGTATACAAACAGATACCAGAAGCCAGACCCTATCTGTGGACCAGCGGCGCTATTTGACTAACTTCCAAACATGCAAGGGGGAAGCCTGGACTTTGAACAAACTACATTTTCTGGTTGATTTATACTTCTTTTTTTTTTAAGACTTAATTTATTTGTCGGAGAGAGAGAGTTCAGCAGGGGAGTGGCAGGCAGACACAGAGGAAGAAGCAGGCTCCTGCTGAGCAATAAGCCCTATGTGGGAGATCCCAGGACCCTGGGATCATGACCTGAGCTGAAGGCAGCCACTTAGTGGACTGAGACGTTCAGGCATCCCTGATTTATACTTCTAACCATATAGTTCTGGAGTTCTAACAGCACAGTCCTCTGACCTTAATTAACACATATACCCTTTAGGATATAATAACTCAAAGCCAACCAATAAAATAGCTCAGGTTTAGTTTCCCCAGCAGGTTAATGCCAAGACATGCTAGAAAATTATGATGAGTATGTGTGTACTTTTGAAGTGCACGTGCAAACACATGTGCGCGTGTGGGGTGTGTGTGTGTGTGTGTGTGTGTGTGTGTGTGTGTCCTGGGAGTAGGGACAGGAAGGCTTCCAAATATTTTAATCCCTTCAGTGCAGCTAACAACTTGGAGAAAAAAATTGTCAAGTACGTTAAAGATGAGACCCAAAATAACTAGTAAAATAAATGATTCAAAGACAATGTGGGAGTGCCTGGGTGGCTCAGTCAGTTAAGTGTCTGACTCCAGGTCAGGTCATGATCTCAGGGTCCTGGGATGGAGCCCTCATCAGGCTTCAAGCTCAATGGGGAATCTGCTTTTTTTTTCCCTTCCCCCTGCTCATGTTCTCTCTCTTGAGTTCTCTCTCTCAAACAGAATCTTTAAAAAAGAGCAAGACAATGTGGAAAACGAACTTAGATGTCAAAAAACCACACAATTCTTCCAAGTTAGATGGATTGTGTAACTTCTTATACTGAATCTTGTATATTCAGTACCCAGCAAGGGACTGGCGTGCAGCAAATCCTCAGGTATGTGCAGAGAGGTAAGTGGGAAAAGATGCATGGGAGAGGAAGGATCAATGGATAAAGGAAGGAGGTAGGAGAGGGCTCTGGCCTGTTCTTTTCCAGCTCAATACCAGTCAGATGCAAATAGGAGAAGACAGAGAAAGTAAGACCTCAATAATTCTGTTTCACAACATGAGGTAGTGTGTTAAAATTGGTAAGGCAAACTATGAGAGACAGAATTAGTGGCTAAGACTTATAACTAATTTTGAATTGAAACCCTTCTAGCTGAGATTTCAGAGGTCATTATCTTCTAAGACCATGGGACATCATGGTCTTACGATGAAAAACATCTCTTGTGTTTTTCGAAATAAGTAGCAATGTTATATATTTAATGTCAAGTGACACCATTCAGTATCTTCTTTTTCCTGCATCTTTTTGACACACTGGTCTCAGTGGGAGAATCTTAACAACCACAGCTGATACGATGTGAAGGGAGGTAACCAGACCTACAAACAGACACGATAAACGTGTCCTATTCTTAGCGAGGTTGTAGCACCTATTGATCTTTTTGGCTTAGGATATTTCATAAATATTTTGGCATATTTCTTATTTATATTACCTAGGAAATTATTTTCCTGGGATATTTAAGGTGTATATTCATCCAAAGAAAACAAAACTGGAATACTCTGTAGCCATTACTATTACTTCACAGCACTGAGGGCAGCAGGATCCTTCCAAATGTCAGGTAAAAAAAAAAAAAATCTGGGCAGAACCTGACAGCAGAACCTGAGAGAAAAATGCTACTGAATTAGCACTGTCTGAGAAGACCTGGGGGAACAGAGCATATATTATCATCTTTGGTAGTTAGTGATGAAAAGAGATTTGAGAAATAAAAGTGAAAGTTTTCTTAACTATGCAAATATCTTCACGAACATAGAAAAGTAGCCTATATTCCAAAATATAAAATTTCTTCACAGAAGTAAAAGACATGCACATACATCTACCTACATAAACCTTATCTGTACCACTGACCTATAAATTATTACTATCTCTCCTGATGCATGAACTAGATGCATGGAAAGAATCCAGACATGAAAATTCACTAATTTGTACATTTTTTATCCTAACATCCTAAATCTCTCTCAAATATACAGGTTAATCTGGTTTATTCTGCAATTCATAATTTCCTGTTGTGAAATGCAGATGCGTACATGCCTTGTGGTTTCCATAAAGTCCTCGTTAGGTACAGTCTGATCTAAAACGAGGCATATGTTAAAGCTTCTTACAGAAGGCCAGACTCTCCTCTTGCTCTGCACCCCACAGTGCTCATTCGAGTGAAGAACCATCTTTGAAGGCAATAGGAGCTCCTTGCTTGGCTGAGCACCATGGAGCTTAGAGCAAGATAAAAAAAAAAACTACAGACTTTCAACTGTAATTCTGCTAGCAGGGCACACTGAATCCATCCAACCAGACCAGTGAGGGAGAAGTTCACTAGCCCCTTAGCTACAAAAAAAATACAATCTTGTCTAATTGGCCAATAGTCATTCCCATTAAAAAATGAGAAAAGTGTTTCTAAACAGTTTCAAGATTTATTTTTATTGAAATTTTCTGAATAATTTCTCTACATGAATACATAATTATGCCATTTACAGTCTGTATACTTTTATCTATTTGGGACAAGGACACCTAAGAAATTCATTTTATTGAATTGCCATTAAAATAACTTGTAACAATGCCATCAGGTCAAGAGAGCATTAGTAGTAGGTTGTAATGACTTTGGGGAAAGCTGGAGGTTGAACATAGATACTCGTGTCTTGCCAACAGCAATTTTCAGATCCCTTCCCAAATAGCTACCTGCTTTTTTCAAAATAAAGGTTCAAACACCTTACCTAATACCTACTAAATTTTAAGAAGCTAACAAGTTATTCAAGTGATTCTGATACACTGCCAAGTTTAGGGACCACTGTCCTAGATGCTATTGTGGTTTCTGAAACCTTCCATGAAGTTAAGAAATAATTCATTTTCAAAATTTTCTTTCTAAAAAAAGAAATGTGACTCATTTCTTGTTTAAACTATGATCTATAATCCCCATGGAAAATAATTTGCTTAGAAGTGCAGATATGGTGATAAACAGTGTAGCCTTCTCATGTCTAATCTATGCCATGTATCTCCTATCCATTGTGACTTCTATATTCTCTTTTACTGTCTTTGTTTCAGCACTTCTACAATTTTGCCTGGAATATTTCTGAGGCTTCTCCCAATCCCTGCAAATCCACCCCTAGTCTTTCTCCCATACAACTTAAAAAATAATCTTACTAACATATAAGTAAGATATATGACGTCTTACCAGTACCTATATAAGAAAATGTATGCTCCTCACACAAGCTTTGAAACTCTCTATGGAAAATTCTAGCCAACCGGTCAAATTTGTTCTTGGATTATTTTCTCGTACCATTATCCTCTTACCAAAACAGACAAGTAACTACTTTTCTGATGATGTTCCATATTTTACCAATTCCATATTTTCTCCCTCACTGTTTTCTCAACCTGCTAGGTCTGCATATATTGTGCAACTTCTGCCCAAATCCTGCTCATTCCTTAAGATCCGTATCGAATTTTACCTCCACGACGAAGACTTCCATGATGTCTCCATTATACATCATTTCTGCCTATGAATGCCCTCCCTTTGCTCTGTTTTTCTCATCGTTGTTATTATTTTTTAATGCACCTGTGAGGTACTTGGCATAGCCTGATTATTATTTATATGGCGATTCCCTGCCCAGTATTGTCCTCTACACATGCTTTCCCCTTGTCTGTGCTCACTATAATTTTAAATTGAATTATTGATATAAATTCATGCAAGTTAACACTTGCACCATTCATCGAAGAGTAAATGCATGCTGGCAGGATTGATTTACTTATGGCTTCAGGAGAGATTAGATTAGGGTAGGGAAGCATTCCCCACTAGGAGTGAGTAATGAAGTGCTGTTTCAAAGCCATCCACTAAGGAGCGACATGGCCAGCACCCAAATAACATCAAATAATCAAACTGAAGTTTTCTCCTTCGGGCCCATTTTTGGGACCTTGGGTCTGGACCTCAATTCAGTGAGTGAAACCAAAGAGGTTACTGTTGAATTAGAGGCCCGAAGCAAGTGTACAAATAAGGTTGCAAATTAAACCAAAGCTAGGAACTGAGCGGCCAGTTGTGCATGAGTGCAGAAGCTGTGACCAGAAGCCAGGCTGAGTCAAAACCAAGACTGGTCGTCATGGCAACAGGGGCACATCCAGAAGTCAGTGCTGAAAAACAGAGCAGGTCAAATGTGGAACAGGCTGCTGGTCAGAGCAGAGAGGTGACCGCCGGAGAACCAGACGAGGTCAAAGCCAGGCAATGTTCCACGCCGCTCGGGCTCCAAGGGTAGTTTCTGTGTGGGTCCAGATGGAATTCTGCTGGATGTCTGCTCTCGGCTCCAGCTGGCTCCGGGTCCCATTTGCTCCTCAGGCACAGATTCTTCCAACTGGCTTCTGACATTCTATGGTTTTCTATCTTTTGGTTGCTCTCGAAGAAACCTTCTAAAGCTATTTTGCCAGAAGCTCCATAAGGTGACCCCATTTGTAGAAAATGCCAGAAGTAAATTAAAGGATAGCTTTTTCTTTTTAACTACCTAGAAAGATAGATACCTTTCTGTACTCTAATAAAAGAGTTCAGGAATTTTCACCATGCTAGCCAGGCAGAGTCCAGAATGAGCTTCCAGAAGAATTGCTCTATAATGTGCCAGATTCTCCACAGGAAAACCACCTATTTTTATTGTTATTAATAATCATGATTAGAGTTTCCTATTTACAACAGACTGTGAGAATCAAGAGGTTTTCACAATGCAATAGTTACTTCCTAGTAATGGCTGGCAATTATTGATATTTGTTTTGACTTGCTATATTCCAGCTATTAGCAAAAATATTTGAACATATGAAATTTATACTGTTTTATTTTTCATACAAACCTATGAGATGGTAAACCTATTATTACTCTCTTCCTCTTTTATAGTTCCTCTTTAATAGTTAAGGAAAGTGAAACTTCAATATACTTGTGAACCAAATAAAAAGAGCAACTATGATATATAGAAGGAAGCTATAATGCCAGCCTTAAGTTCAAAATATAAATCATCTATTTAAGACACCAAGCTTTAGAACTATAGGGTGGCTGTCAGCACATTTTATCTAAAGAAGTGAGGAGACTAAGCTGATAAAAGAAAGGGAAAGAAAAAAACCTGTCAGAATGGATCTAACATGGGATCAAGGTGCCCATGCCTAACACAGTGCCTGGCTTAATGACTATGTAAGAAAGAAGGAGGGACAGGGAGAGATGGAGGAACTTGGGAGCATATCACCCAAGTGAAAGGTCTTTGCAAACTCTAAAGCCCTCACAAATGTCATGGTTTATTATTTATAAGCCTTGTTATTCCCAAACATTTGGATGTCTTATAAAACACTTACAGCAATGGAAACATAAATATACTGGAATAGAATTTTACAAAATGATTGTTTACTCTGATTTTAAATTTTGTTTGTTTCTTTGGTTTTTCTCAGTGCCTTTTGAAAATCGAATGAAATCTTTCCAGCCAAATGCAAGTACCATACATATTGGGGTTTGCAGGAACCCTGAACTATTGAACCCATGTCCATGGAGCTAGCAGAGTTCATGAATCACAGGTTAAGAACTCCAAATTTACAACATTTTATTGCTTAATGGCTTTAATAAATCCTCTTGAATTACTAAAATCTGGGGTCTGTTTATACCTACAAATGGGCATGTATGAATACATTCTTGTTGCTATACAGTCGCCATCATATTTCCCTAACTACATAATGTATTCTGAAAATAGTGTACTTATCTAGTACTATGCACAGTGTTGTATTATATATCATTATATCTCACCAATATAATTTGAAAGCAAGCTGTATTTAGCTTCACAACTAATTGAATCTTAATAAGTATCTGTCTATGTAGTATTAACTAAATATTGGAAAAAACCTGCAAATGTGGTCGTGATACATAGTTTTGAATAACTGTAGCCTAAGCTTGTTCTAAAGATTTATAACCAATAGCAAAAAAAAGAATTATGTATTTCTTTGTACATCTAATTTTACAGTGGAATAAGCACAATGAATAAAATGCACTGAATAATTTGAAAAGATACAAGATTCATGAGGTTGGGAATTAACTTACTTACTAGTTTCCCTGTGTCTGTAGATTCTACAGTTATAATTCCTAGCAGCCTATATTCAGTAAAGCAGATTACGGTGATTATTTTTCTCTGCCTCTTCTTTTAGAACAGTTTGAAAAGGTGAGTGATAAAAATATAAACAAGGGACACCTGGATGGCTCAGTCGGTTAAACATCTGCCTTAGGCTCAGGTCGTGATCCCGGGGTCCTGGGATTGAGTCCCACATCGGGCTCCTTGCTCACTGGGGAGCCTGCCTATCCCTGTTACTTCTCCTACTTGTGAGCTCTCTTTCTCTCTCTCTCTCTGACAAATAAATAAATAAAATCTTTAAGAAAATATATAAATAAAACACTGGCAACCATATTTTATAACTAAAGATACAACATTTTTTTGGTGGCATACATGGCTATAGTTGGCCTTCAACACAACTGGTCCATAGTGATTTGTTTTTCTAAGAGTTTGTCTAACCTCCCTCTCTGCTCATCTCTCTTTTCCTTCAGGATCCGAAATCCTAAATGTTTTCTTTGTGCAGATCAATCTCACATATGTGGTGGCATCCTACGCCATGACTACTCCGTACTGAAGGGACCCGAACTCAGAAATACTAGCATTTCTTTGATTGCTGTCATTCAAGGTTTATTCATTCTCTTATAAATATACAATCTAAGTGGCCCACTTGTTCTTCTTAAGCAATTCATAGTAAGATACAGATTTCTTGGGGAAATGTATATGTAATATGGAACCCTCTAAGCATTTCCAGAACAACCGGGTTTCACAGACCAGAATTTTGAAAGCAACTTGCTATTGTAAATCAGTCATTTTCTGAAGACCTTCTTGCTCCCTTCCTTCGCAAACATTGTTGAGTACCCACTACATCTAAGTTAGTTCACTCTTAACGAAGAGACAATAGTAATATTTGCTCAGATTTTTTAATCTAGTGTATTTAACAGATTTTACTGTTTCATTGTAGCATTATTATTTCATACTTATTTTCAATAACTTCTGTCCCCCTACTTTCAGATCACTGATTTGCTAGACAGAACATTTTCAGACTCTTTTAGGGAAATATTTCACCTACATTTTTTGGTAATAATTGATTAAGGTAATCTCATTTTGCATCTGATTTTGAATTTGATTTCACCTCATTGAACCTACTGCATTTGTTTTTCATCCTATAAGCTAATGAAATATCTACATGCGTGCTTACGGATCCGAGCCTACATCATGGAATGGTTTCTAGTAGTTCACTAGAGGGATGAAAATCTGGCTAGTAGTTAGTCTGAAACATAAAGAATAAAATGTAAAGACAGCATTGTCTATCTCTCCACATCTATTCTTTAAGAAAATATGTCCTATGGTAAATTTGCTACCTCCGCAAACAAGAATGGAAACTCAGGTTGTTTTCACTCTGAAAACAAAACAGTTTCTCAGCCATTGTGTTTTATGTCTGAATTGTCTAACTTAAATTGCATGTCCTTGGGGCAGAAAGCGGCCTTCTGTCTTTTTTTTTTCTTTTCCCCAGCCAAGTATCCTGTCACTGTTCTAAAAAACAATAAATAATGAAGCGAATTGAAGATGTGTGAATTGTGCCAGGTTGACAGAAATGGAGCCAACAGAGCCAATGTTCTCAGAGGTGTTGCAGCCGTATTTCCTAACAACCAGCCAGAGCCTCCCTCTAACACCTCAGGAAACCAAAAAGAAATGGAGGATAAGAAAGTGAAAGTTAGGAGAAAAGCAAGAAGACTACAAAAGTATAAGAAGACACACATTTGGAGTTAACTAGTAGCTATCTGAGATGACACACTTACATGAAAAAAACAAAGATAGTGAAGGGCCTTTGAACCATCAGGAATGTGTTACAAGATTCACTCTTTTTAACTACACACTGGAAAAAAAACAAAAAACCTCTCACAAAATTTTACTTTATACATGTAATGTGTAAATGAGACACTAAACATAAGTAATCATATCTGTTCAAATGTTTTTACTTGGTTCCTCTTATAAACAACCAAAGTGCACCTCCTCCAAGAAGACTTCTTTGATTGTATGTAAAGTAGCCTCATGCATGAATGTCTCCCTAACGGGACTCTCCCACTGTCCTATTATTTTCCTTCTATTAACACTCCTATTTGTAATTTTTCATTTGGGTTTTTAAAATTATCTGCTATATTATTTGAATTCAAGTTCCAGAGCACCTGGGTAGCTCAGTTAGTTAAGTGTCTGCCTTCGGCTTAAGTCATGATCCCAGGGTCCTGGGATTGAGCCCCACATCGGGCTCTCTGCTTGGTGGGAAGGCTGCTTCTTCCTCTCCCATTCTCCCTACTTGTGTTTCCTCTTTCATAGTCTCTCTCTCTGTTGAATAAATTAATAAAATCTTACAGAGAAGTTTTCTCTTTTTTTGGTACAGCCTTTTTTTTTTTTTTTTAAGATTTTATTTATTTATTTGAGAGAGAGAGAGAGATCACAAGTAGGCAGAGAGGCAGACAGAGAGCGGGGGCGGGGGGAGTAGGCTCCCCACTGCGCAGAGAGCCCAATGTCGGGCTCGATCCCAGGACCCTGGGACCATGACCTGAGCTGAAGGCAGAGCTTTAACCTACTGAGCCACCCAGGGGCCCCAATAAAATCTTAACCCCTTCCAAAAAAAAGAAAAAAGAATTTAAGTTCCATTATGAGACTTTAAGTTCCTTAAAGGGAGTGCCTTTATTTGTCTTGTTTCATCAGCACCTAGCAGAATAGTAGGAGATGGTAGGTATTAATAAATATTTGTTAAAAGATAAAAGAAATAGAAGTGTGAAATTAAAAAGAGCAATTTAAGTAATCTGTTCATTTGACTGAAATAATTCATAATGAGATATCGCTAATAAAAAGTATGGCACATAGTAGGTCTTCAATAAATGTATGTGGAACAAAGGAAAGAATGGAGATTTGAGGTAAAGGCTACAGAAACAATATCGTTTTAGTTCTCGCTCAGGGTCCAAACATTTAGGGCAGCATATTTAAAAAAACGGAACCTTAACCAACCTGATGGCATGAATATATTTTGACATATCTCCCAAAAGACAGTAGGCGCTCAGTTAAGTGAGAAAAGTGAGCAATATTCAAGGACAGAGAGAAACTGTGATACTAAATGAAACAAATATATTTCCTTACATTCATATGCAACAATCACTATTTCTGGAAAACCTTGGTCATATAGTGAATTTATACAAGGTTCATATGTTCTGAATTGTGTTACATCCCTCAAAAGTCGAAATCCTAATCTGTAATAACTACGATTGAGACCTTATTTGGAAATAGAGTCCCTGCAGATGATCAAATTAAAATAAGGTCATTAGGGTGGGCCCTCATGGAATAGGACTGTGTCCTTATCAAAAGGAGGTATCTGAACAGTGACAGACACAGAGAGACACACACACAGGGAGGATGATGAAGACACAGGGACACCACCATCAAGCCAAGGAAATCCTGAGGTTATCAGAACCTAGGAGAGGAGCCTGGAACAGATCCTCACTCCAAGCCCCTGGAAGAAACCAAACCTGCAACCATTTTGATTTCAGACTTTCAGGGCTCTGAGAAAATAAATTTCTTTTGTTCAAGACACCCAGCTTGGGTACTTTGTTAAAGCAGCCCTAGTAAACTAACACACTATCCACTCTCAATTTCAGTGGGGATGTCACTACCTAAGCCCAATATCTAGATATCTAAATACAGACTCGATTAACATATTATTTTCCATGGCATTCATTTAAATAATTTACATTATTTAATAACATTTAATTTAATAATTTATTTAAATAATTACATTGTCTCAATTAATTTGTCTTCTTTGTGTTATTCTTTGGCTCTGAAATTAGATTATGGTATCATTCTGTTGCCATCAACACATTTAGGGAATTATCATAAGGCCTAAAATTAAGAGATATTATTTTGAATTTTATTTATAGAGTATACAAAATTAAATATTAGAACAATTTTCACATAAACATATGGGGGGTTAATTTATAATTTTTGTGTCTTCTTCAAATATCAGACAAGAGATTTTTCCCACCATCAAACAAAATGTTTAATAATAAGAATACAATTAATATAACAATTTAAAAATCTGTGGTGTTAATTTTATGAGCATAACTTACAAATCTTTATTTATATCCACAGTAAATGAATATTCTAAAATAAACCTTGTCTGATAAAATTGTCAAAGGAATGATCACATTTTGTTTTAACCCTGAAAAGTCACATTTGCTTGTCTCTAGTATAACCCAAAAAAAACTATCAATAATGTATTGACAACCCTTACATATGTAGAAAGGATTTCCATTTTATATCTTATTGATTAAAAAATGATTGAATACAGATGAATAACCAGTAATATAGTTTAATATTAATATAAATGGGCTCTGTGGGCAAACCATTATGTTAACTTGTGTTATACTTTGGAATTGTATAACCTACAAAGAAACGGCCATTTTTAGCTTTCTTTCTACATACTGTAAAATTGAATATAAAAGTTTTTCATTAAATATTAGGGTTATCTCAAAGGAATATAATTAACAGTAAGGGTTAGAATAAGAAATAACTATATTTTTTTGTGCTTATTAAAAAAACTGCACCACAACTGTGGGTATGTGAGTTTGAATCAATTATCTGTAAAATAAATGTTTGCCTTTAATGGAATTCACTTTAATTTAATTAATATTTATTTCAATTCTCTAAAATGCTCTAAACATTACAGAAAAAAAAAAAACTCAACAAAAATTTTCCTACAGACATGAAAACCTACATTGAGTTCAGGTGTAAGAGTGTAGTTAACTGATGTTTCCAATGGAGTAAGGGGAACTACCATTAGATTATAATTCTAAAAACATCTCACAGTGTATTTAATTCTTTTTTTTAAAGACTTATTTATTTATTTGAGAGAGAAAGAAAGAGTGAATGGGGGGAGGGGCAGAGAGAGAGAAAATCCTGAAGCAGACTCCCTCCTTGTGTGTGGAGCTACATGTAGGGCTCAATCTCAGGACCCCAGGATCATGGCCTGAACCAAAGTCAGTCGGTTAACTGACTGAGCCACCCAGGCATTCCATAGTGTATTTAATTCTAAATCTGCCCTGATAATCTTTGCATTTAACTCTTGTCATGATTCATATTTTCACTTACTACTCCAATCTTAAATTTTTGTGAGGTTTGTTTAATGTCACTAGAAAACTAAACAGGAGTTTTGTGGAAACAAGAAATTTAAATCCCTGATGCCTTATATTCCTTATGTATAAAAATAGACTGAAGATTTTCAGATAAAATCCTACATTTGTATTTCGTAGATTTTTTGTAGAGTTTCAGTTTTGAAGCTAAAGAATAAAATTCAATAAACAAAATTATAAACACTGGTGTTTTTCAGAAGCCTGTTGCCTGTGCCTTCATCTACGGTTTGATTTGTCTCCAAGTGCTTTTTTGAAATCATAAATATCACTTTCTTGCAATTTTGAATAATGTTTTAAATGGCCAAAAGAAATATAAATATATCTGGTTTTCAAAGTTACAAAGTCTTGGTAGATTTTGCAGAGAATGGTGCTGGTAATTGTTCTGTGAATCTTTCTGGTTATAAATGCTGCTATCTCCTACAAAGTAGTAAAAAATGTTCACTTTCGAACAGGGTCTACAGTCAGTACCCAAGCTGACAGAGGATTAAACCTTTCATCCATTATTTGGAGTTACTTGCTTGTGAAAGGAACAAGGAACTTAACGAAATTGAGTTTCAGGTGTCCTCCCTAAAGTGATCAAAATGATGTCTACACTTGGGATGACTAAGTACATCGTGTTAAAGTGCATAGTACAGAATCTCTAACTGGCACCTAGCAAATACTGCCTCCTTGCCTGACCCTTCATCTTTCCACAGAATGCTAAGGGCAGGTACCAGCATCACTGTCTTTCATAGTCCTCTCACCAAGAAGTTCTGTTCACGTGTAGGCAGTTAAGCACACTGTGTCAGTTTTCTTGTTTGCAGAAAGAGGGGTCTAATATCTGAAATCTTTTCCCTTTCCTTTTAAGATCTTTTCATCCCTACTTTTTTTTTTTTTTTAAAAGATTTTATTTATTTATTTTACAGAGAGAGATCACAAGTAGACTGAGAGGCAGGCAGAGAGAGAGAGGGAAGCAGGCTCCCTGCTAGCAGAAAGCCCGATGTGGGACTTAATCCCAGGACCCTGAGATCATGACCCGAGCTGAAGACAGTGGCTTAACCCACTGAACCACCCAGGCACCCTACTTTTTTTTTTTTTTTTTTTTTTAAAGATTTTATTTATTTGACAGAGATCACAAGTAGGCAGAGAGGCAGGTAGAGAGAGAGAGAGGAAGGGAAGCAGGCTCCTCACTGAGCGGAGAGCTAACATGGGGCTCGATCCCAGGACCCTAACTAAGATCATGACCTGAGCCGAAGGCAGAGGCTTTAATCCACTGAGCCACCCAGGTGCCCCTTCATCCCTACTTTTATTGTTCTGCTCTATATTCAAGCATTACATGAATATGAAACAAGCAGATTGCTCAATTTTCCTCCCCTCTTCCCCCAACCTTGTATAACAACTTAATATTATATCTAGACAATTTTAACATTCACAAATAGGTGCTTTAAAAAATTTTTTTTTTAAGTCCAGAGTTTGCTAAGGGCATCCATCACTTGTCAGTTTCTGTGCTTTTTTTTTTTTTTTTAACATGTATTCTATCTCAATCCTCACAGCATGAAGAACCACAATTTCAGGAACTTTATTTCATGCCAGTTAGCTTTGGCATCCCAAGTAAACTCTTACCTCAGCACTGTTACTTTTAAAAAATAGCGAGAAAGTATTTGCTTCGTATTTTAATATCATGCACTGAATTACTCATCCTCTACAAAAGAGATCATTAGAATCATTGCAGTCCAAAGGAGACATATCACATAGTATCAGTAATCAAGTCCTATTCCTCTCAGACCAAGCTTAAACAATTATTCTTAATTGGTACAAAATATTGGCTGAAACACTGCAAGGGGTATAAAGGGAAAAATTAAATACACCTGCCCATATCCTCGGGTGACTTAACATATATGCTTAAAACTTGTAAAGTTGTGGATAGGTTATAAACTTCCTAAAGTTCTCATGACAAGTTATTGGTGAAGCTAAGATATTTATCTAGGTCTGTTACTCCAGACACCAAGGCTGTTTTAATTTATTAGGTCATTCTCTTAAAAACTAACATATTGCTATTGAAATTGAGGATTCAAGATGCATAACTATCATCTATCTCTTGGTGAATCCAAAATCTAACAACAACAACAACAAAAAGCAATTCTGAATTTAAATGTGCACAGGCAGTCTCATTCTATAACTGACCGACATTTATGTTTTGGAGACCAGATCATGCAAATCCTAACTGTTAAAATCATGAAACTGTAGACCCTTGGGTGTACAGAAACATCTTTTTCTGTAAAATGTTCATTGCCCTTAGCAATCCTAATTTGTAATATTTGTTTTCCCTTATACTATTAAAACAAGGAGATCCATTTACATGTCAATATTGATTCATTTCCAACTACTCAAAGTAGGTATGTGGATTAAAACTTCTTTCAGCCTCAAACTCAAGAAGATAAAGATAGTGATACATGAATGTCTTAAAGGTTAATGGATTGACCATAGTTAGAAAATCATTAAAGGGTGTACAACCATCACGGTACTTGTCCTCTTAACTTCTTTATAAAGCAATTTAAGAAACCATAAACACAATGCCCAAACAGCAGTTTTAAGATAATAGAATTTTTTTAAAAAATGCTATCTAATCAATGTGAAATTTCATTTTAAGTGCCTTGAACTTATAAAAAGCCACTTGTCAACAATGTTTTTATTACTTCTTGAAGTTGTATAAATATGAATTTCATTCATTTTAGCTCTACAATAGTAAATAAGCTGGTTTGAGATACATAGGAACATTTTTGAGGTGTTTTAAAGTAAACAGCACATGTGGTATTGAAGAAATTTCTTAAAAATATTTATTAGTCAATATCCTGCTTCAGTGACAGTTTGGTTTCCTTTTAAAATACTTGCTTTAAGGCGTCCGGCTAGCTGAGTTGGTAGAGCATGAGACTCTTAAAATACTTGCTTTGTATTTGAATATTTGTTTAAAAAAGAATTTCACTTTTACTTAAAAATTAGAAACAATAATTTCTTTTTTAACTATAATTTAAAAATCATGAACGGAATATTCTAGAGACATTTATCATATTATTGTAAGTTATTCTATAAATTATGAAAATTTATGATTATTTTATAAAGTACATACACTTGTGGTTCTCATTTTCCCTCCCACCTACTCCTAATGCTCTTCCGACCAACTCCTGATTGGCTTGTTGTCTTGGTTCCCTTTATCCTTACTTTTATTTTTCACTAGAGATTTATTTCTGAAGTTCATTAATAACTGTAACAAATATTACAGTCAATTGTTGTCATGGTAAATCATGTGCTTTTGAATGTATATATAAATTAGCATAAATAAGGTAATGAATACATAGGCATATAGCATTTAGATCTTACATCTAAGTCTGGAAAACTCCTCAAAATTTTGTAGCTAATTTAAAAGGAATGAACCACAGCTGAACACAAACCCTTGTATGTTATGTAGTACAGAAAGGAGTCACTTAGGTTCTTAATATACATTATTTTATGAAATACCCATTTAAATGCCTTAGAAACTAAGTCTCAGCATGATTGAGTAACTTAGTAATAGTTAATATACATAACACTTACTGTGGGCCAGGCACTATTCTAAGCTTATCACATATACCTAATAATTTATTCATGTACAAAGCCAAATAGTTAATACAAAGCCAAGATTGGAAACGGGGTTTGTCAATACAAAGCATATGCTCTGCATATGATCAACCATAGTGATTTCTCCTTTATACTGGAAGAAACATTTAACCAGAGAAAGAGAATTTTCTTAGAAAAAAGTAGGAAAAATAATTGGATCAGGAAATGGAAAATGTGGGCTCTTTAACTATATTTGCACTCCAGTGCAGAGATATTTGGGCTGGTCACAAATATGATATTTCAACATATAAACAATAAACATGGAACGCCAGGGTGGTTAAGTGTCTGCCTCGGCTCAGCTCCTGATGCCAGGATCCTGGACTGGAGCCCTCCCTCATCAGGCTCCTTGCTCAGCGGGGAGCCTGCTTTTCCCATTGTCTGCCACTCCCCCTGCTTGTGCTCGCTCTCTCTCTCTCTGTCTCTGACAGATAAATAAGTAAAACCTTAAAAAAATAATAAACATAATCATAAATATAAATATATACCTATATGGCAGGAAGAGGGGGGAGAAGAGAGAGAGAAAGAGGAAGACGGAGAGAAATTTCTCCAGGAGCTGCATATTATGTGAACCTTTGTGGGTTTTGCAAAGAGGTCAGATTATTAATCAAAAAATTTCCAGGTCGCAATTTGAGTATAGTAAAATAATCTCTCCAAACTGCCTTGCAATTAATGGATTACTGTTTACTGTTCCTTGAATAGTTGATAAGCCATACTGCATTGTACCTGATAACCACAGATGCCCAGTGTGGAGACTCAGAGCTCACAGGACACTCTGCAGCTGGCTTGGTGTGTGCAGGTCAATGCCCATTGGTGGGATGAGGCATTATCAAGTTGTTTTTGCTCCCAATCTGTTGACTTCACTAATAATTTTATGGGTACTATATAAATTAATTACATTATGAAATCATATGAACTTGCAGAAAAGAAATATTGTTTCTATGGAAATGGAGTTGAGTATTTAGGTAAACTTTGATGAAGTTGTTAAAAAGTTCTGTTTAGGGGCACCTGGGTGGCTCAGTGGGTTAAAGCCTCTGCCTTCAGCTCCGGTCATAATCCCACAGTCCTGGGGTCGAACCCCGCGTTGGGATCTCTGCTCAACGGGGAGCCTGCTTCCTCCTCTCTCTCTGCCTGCCTCTCTGCCTACTTGTGATCTCTGTCTGTCAAATGAATAAATAAAATCTTAAAAAAAAAAAAAAAGTTCTATTTAGATGGGTGAGAGCAATTGCAGAAAAAGTAGAGAGTCAAAAAATCTCCAATGGCTCACACTGGCTCTTGAAAATAAACCTAGGATTCATGGTTAATGCACTTTTTTTTTTGGTTTGCTTTTCCAAGAAAGAAGGGGTAGAGTCCCAGTCAACATTCAAAGAAGGGCCTTGGCCTCTACATGTTCTGAGGCAAAATACATCTTTCTAGGTACAAATTTATTATATTTAATCTATTCACCATGATCACTTTGGATGCACGAAAACATTGTATAAATATAAAATATGTGTTCAAATGAAACTTTAATTAAGCCAATTGTCCTTTTCCAGCATTTTTCCCCTCAAATTATTTAATTGCAGTGACTGTCAAGTTCTTGAACATTTTGTACACACAACTAGCATTCTGAAAAAGCAATTGCATCTTTAAAAATTTTGAGGTATAGTTCCTTAATAATTTCTTATTAATTGTAAAACTTCAACAAATAATTCTCATTGTGCCGTAATACAAATATCAACATAATTATAATGACAGCTTGATGGAATTGAAACCTTGAAAAGATTGAACTCAATTGTATTTTACACATTGTTATAACACATGCATTCACCAGCGCGTAACCATACAGGCAAAAGCACTAGACCCAATAATGGGCCTTTTGAAGCTTTTAGACTAAAGATCCCAACTCAACATAACCTTCTCATGTGTGTTTAATATTTTTTTGTTCCAAATTATTATTGCAATGCTCTGAAAGATGAAAAGAAGAAAAGGTTTAAATTGGAATTAATGTATCTGAAACCTTCATTTTTGTAAGAATATAGCAGTGTTAATGTTACAGTAATTTAATTTGAAAAGCAAATCCCCAATAGATTATTTAAATATGTTATCTAAGAATATAGAGACATAATTGCTTTCCATGATATAATATGCATAGATTTCCAATGCTGAAAAGAACAGTTTATATAATTTTTATATGCAAATGCTTTTGAAAATTAGCTCACCTGATACATGGCAGTGTCCTGAATGCATCTTTAATTAGATGATCTTTTGTAAATTCTATTTAAAAAGAGGCAGATGATTCATGGGATAAACCATCCAATTAAATTGCTTTTTTAAAATTCTTTAATGTGACTAAAGAATTCTGATAAACTAGCTAGGGTTTTCACATCTTCTTCGTTCTTGTTACTTCTAGTGAGAGTCAGAACGTGTTTAAGAGTTTAGAGTCACAATTTCAGTTCCCCAATTTCTTTGGCAAATACATATGGAAGATCAACTGTGTCTGAGGCATTTTAGAAACTGACAACAGCATGGATGATGTATGCATGCTGTCACCAAATAGCATTTCAGTTTTATACTGCATCATCTTGGACGTTTGTAAAACTAATCTGCATCAAACGGCAACAGAAATAATGCACAAAAATATAGACATTGATTTGGTGCTTCCTCACCTTCTAACAATGACCATCTTAGTTACAGGTAATTTGCAAAGTTTCTTTTCATTGATTAAAGTACAGAGTAGTGGGATCTTGCCAGTTTAGAATGCAGCCCATCAGTCAACTTTGCAGTCCATTATGCTTAATACACAGTTTATTCTCTAGATAACCTGGGTAGTTTTAGTTGGATTAGTCTTTTCTTTCCTTTTTTTTTTTTTTAACTATTTCTTTCTTTTTTTAGTATTTTGAATTTAAAGGCAATAGTCACATCATTTACTCTATAATACTCTGCTTTCTAGGAGTCATTATTTCACAAAGTGTTTTTAGACAAGCTTATGGTCTTTTTCAGATCTTACTTTCATCCACAGGTTATTGCCATAAAATAAAATTGCATTGTCATTTATAATTTCCCATTTTGATTAATGGCATTTCAAAAGCCCTGTAGCTTTCTAAGTGAACTCAGGAGCTACTACCAATGAGAACTTGTACACAATACGCAGTACCAAAATAAACTCCTCTAAACTGAAATTCAAAACAGAACTACAAAAGCAATCCACTTCAAGGAAATATGAATTTAAATGTAATGTCTTATACTCTTGCAGCCAAATATAATTCAAAAAAAGGAGAAAACAACAAAACAACAATAAAACAACAAAAAAGAACTTACCAAAAATAAATATTATATGTATATTCATAATAACTGATACAAAACAAAATAGACAAGAGTTTTTTTTTATTTTTATGCTTTTGCTGCAGTGTATTTTTATGTTCATATGTAAACTATTTACATCCTACAAAAGCTTTGATTATTAAATTCTTACAGTTTGTCACCTGTATTTATAGAAAATATTTTGAGGTAAACTTTTGTTTTATATTCACAATTTATATTGTGAACAAATGAAAAGCAGTGACAGGTTGGTGGAATAATTTAATGGATTGTGTAGCCTTATTTTTTTTAAAGATTTCTTTATTTGTCAGAGAGAGAGAGCGGGCACAAGCAACAGGAGCAGCAGGCAGAGGGAGAAACAGTCTCCCCCCTGAACAAGGAGCCTGATGTAGGACTCGATCCCAAGACCCCGGGATCCTGACCTGAGCGAGGGCAGCCGCTTAATCCGCTGAGCCACCCACGCAGCCCGACAGTGTATCCTTATTTAAAAAATGGCTTAAAATCTTCTACTCCTTTTAAACTCTAGGGAAAAAATAATCATTGTTCCAAAAGACTTCTTGCCTACAGCTCACAGAGGGTCTTTGGCTTCCCATTACCAGGGCTAGACTGGCCCAATCCATACGCATCATACATGATTCCTATGTTGCAAGTCAGGAAAACCAGCTCAATTACACCCCTAACTTTATTCAAATTCCGTCTTGAGTCATTTCATCAACATGGACTGCCCCATTAACTGCACAAATGCATGACAAATGTCACAGGCCTCTTATTTCAAAGTGTCCCACAAGCCCTGTAAAATTTGTCACAATAGCTTTACCCCTACAAGAGCACTCTATATACAGTCGCCTTATCCACAGGGGACACATTCCAAGACCCCAGTATGAAACGCAGATAGTACCAAACTACATATGCTATGTTTTGTCCTATAAATACATACTTATGATAAAAGTTAATTTATACATCAGACACACTAAAAGAGAATGGTACCTCATAATAAAATAGAACAATTAAAAACAATACACAGAAATAAGCAATGTGAACGTGCTCTCTTTCTCTCTCAAACTATCTTATTGTGCTGCACTCACCCTTCTTCTTGTGTTGGTGTGAGATAATAAAAGTCCTACATGAGAAGATGAGTGAAGGGAATGACGTAGGCATTGTGTACTAGCATTTGGCTATTTACCTTCTGACATAGGTCAGGAAGATCATCTTTTTCCAGACCAGGGTTGACCGCAGGGAATTGAAACTGCACAAAGCAAAACGATGCATACTGTGCTTAGCTAAACAAGGCCCTGCATTTTTTTCTGCAATTTCCAGACAGTATATTGCCAAGCAAGATTTCCAACATTCAACGTTTTTATGGTACTCAAAAGCCTGATGTGCTTATAAGAGTATTTACTAGTACTTGGAAGGAAATCTGTTGTTAAATATTCATATACATTGGAAATCTAACTTGACCTAATTCAGTATTTTAGTCACACAATTTTGATGAATCACTCTCCTCCTTAAAATTATACGACAGTGTCCCTTTCCTTTTGGGATATATTCCAAAATGCTTAACATCACCTATGGGAACCCCATCCCCCTCTGAGCTCCATCTTCAGCCTCATTGTCTTCCACCGGCCTCTTCCTTGCCTGCAAGTCTCAGCCTTCTGGATCCCACTTGTTTACCTGAATACGTCACACTGCCTCCGACCTCTGGCCTTTGATCATGCTGGTAGCTTTGCTTGGAACATCTTTCTTCTGTGAACTTCGTCTGGCTGCTTTCTATTCGTCACCCAAGTCTCATTAAAAGTCCCCTTCCAAGGGTTCCTCTGGATGTGCTCTCAAAGTGGAGAGCTTTGAGGAGGAACTTCCTTCTTCCTCCCAACATCCTCTCTGCTAATGATGGTTCGATGGCTGCTTTCATCCAGCTCCTACGCGCCATACGAGCACAGTCACTGCTCTATTCCACCAGAAGTACAATGCATAGCATACAGTAGGTGTTCATAAATATCCACAAAGCTCAGCAGAAGTGAAGTATATGTTTATCTGATTTTGTACCTATCAGCATAAATATATGCACATAAGAGTTGAAAGGTTTTGTTTTACTTGTTTTGGTTTTAGTTTCCATGATGCTGCTGTCCTGTGAACCTTCTCCATATAATCAGAGGGCCTGATGGAAGGTATCCATCACCCGAAGTCCATATAACTACAGCAGTGTTTCTCAGTATTTTTACATTATGTCACTGCTATTACTGGACACTTTTGTCCTTAATCACCCATGCCCTGTGAAGCTTCAATATGACACACATGCACGCATGCACACACACACACACACACACACACATAACACTATACCTCTTCAGGTACTGTGGCCCTTTCTTTGGAGGGTCTATAATCATTACAACATCTAAGATCTTTTTTGCTCCCCGAAATGAATTTTCACCCCCTAGCGCAATATTGCCCCTGTTGAAAATGTATTGTCTATCTTTATGTCTGTCTGTCTGTCTGTCTTTGTTTATATTTACCATGTTTTTGTTCTGTTCTGTTTTGTTTTTTCTTTTTAGCTAGAAAAGAAAAGGAGGGAGAGAGAGGGAGAGAGAAAGAGAAGGAGAGAGAGAAGGAGAGAGAAAATGTCCAATTGAGCACTCTTTGATGTATTGCTTCAGCTGCGCTTTGCAGAATCTTTTCCTGCTTCCAGCTCAGTCTCAGAGTTTGGGTCTGCCCAGAGGCTCTGCACAAAAAGAGCGTCCTCTCTGATTGTTGTGTTGGTCTCCTGGCTACTATGTACTTTATTGAGTGTTAACAAAACAGCAATTTGTATGGAAATATTAAAGTCAGAACGTATTGTAATTTTAGATTTTCATATTTTATATTTACCATAGTTATAATTTTATTCATGTCAGTTTCCAAATGAAATGTTTTATGTGTTCCCAACTGGAATTAATTTTCTTTATCTAATTACTTTCAAAGCTGTATCAGAGTTGAAGCTTTAAAAGCTATTGGTGGCATTAGGATCTGTTCAGTTTCCACAGGCAGCTTGAAAAACAACTCTCTACAGGCAAACATCTCAGGTGCGGGGAAAACCGTGGTCTTACATGGGCAGCTGCAGAGAGAATGGGATTGCAGCCCTATTTCTTGCTTTTTCTGGCTTTTATTAGTCCACGGAATGGTTAGAAACAAATGGCAGGGGTTTGCTGGGAACATTTTACGATGCCTCTAGGGACCACCACCTTGTTAAATCTACTTACAGCAGTGGTTGTCATTTAAATACAATGTTACAACTTGTTATGACACAGAAGGTGGGTGGCAGGTAAAAGCCCACAATCAAGGAAGCTTCAGTGAGGATGCCAAATCTAAAAGACACTTTCTATTTGTTGCTTCCCGTCCCTCCCCCCACCCCCCACCCCCACCCCTTTTGCCCAGCAGGCACTCACAAACTATCTGCCTAACACCAGGTTAGTCCAGACACACTGTCAATTTACATGGTTTAACTGACAAGTCATGCTTGTCACAAGTCATTAGTTGCTGCCCTCAATGGAGTCATCCAATACCACACTGACTTCAAAAACAAGCAGGCATTAGTTACAGCAAAATTTAGAGGAGTCTCCAAATGTTCGCAATCCCCCTTCCCTACACTAACCACGGGCATTGTAATATCTCATTTTGCTTCTGTCTCGAACCCTCTACTGCGGTCCCGTGGATGCGTTCCGAGTCCCTACCTTGATAACACCAGCTGGCTCTCGCTCTGTCAGCAGGCAGTGCATTTAAGTGTTCCGCTTCAATTATCCTCACGCCAGCCACAGGAGAGAGCTGTTATTATCACTCTGTTTTTACAGATGAGGAAACAGCCAGGAAAGCATAGGTCGTAGATTTAAAATCTGAGGGTATGCACACAGAACCCACAGCTTTCCTCTTTATGCTGACTGCATCTCCTCGTTCAGTCTCACAGAACAAAGCCAATTGTATTTCCTCCTCATCACAAGCACCCCAATTTTTGCCATCTTTCAAATCCAAATCCAAGCCCTTTTCCTACTCTATATCTCTCTAAAGGAATGGAGTTCATAGTGAGATTTTAAGTGTAGGAACTCATATAATCCATTTATAAAATAATTCCTTATGAATATCATTTTATGTATTACTATTTAACTTTTCAAGATTATGCCTTAAATAGAGCCTTCTGAATAGGTCAGAAGGTTTCAGAGGAAGGAACTATTTCTGATACTTTCTTTTCTTTTCTTTTTTTTTTTTTTAAAGATTTTATTTATCTATTTGACAGAGAGAAATCACAAGTAGATGGAGAGGCAGGCAGAGAGAGAGAGGGAGGAGGAAGCAGGCTCCCTGCTGAGCAGAGAGTCCGATGCGGGACTCGATCCCAAGACCCTGAGATCATGACCTGAGCCGAAGGCAGCGGCTTAACCCACTGAGCCACCCAGGCGCCCCTCTGATACTTTCAGTATGTTTTTTATAATGAGTAGCACAATGCCTTGTACATAGTATGAAGTTGCAAAAAAAAAAAAAAAAATCCTTTTATTTAGCAATAGCTGGGAAATGTCTGGAGTTACCATATAGTCCAAGAAAACAAATGGCAGCTTCTCAAGTCTTTTACTTGACTCCTACAGAATAGTCAATTAAAGAGTCGTGCATTTTAATTACAATTGTGCCCCTTGGTTATTCTGTATAATTGGTCATTTCTCTGATTTAGTCTACCTATTGCTATACTCTAATGTACCAATACATAAATAAATACTTGAAATTCTTTGCACAAATTATAGAATCTCTTGGAAAGCTCCTCATTATTGTAAGTCAAATCTGAAGGGCAGACATATGAGAATGAAAAGCAGCAGAAGAGTCTCCAGCAGCAACCAATTAGCTATTGACCTAGTAAATTAAGTGGTCTTTAGCTCCTGGGCACACAAAATTATTACTGCATTTGTCCCTCAGAAGTTTGCTTATTGGTTTCTTTCTTGTTTTCCAAATGGGAAAAAAAGATATATGTACCCACATACATAATGATTATATATGTAATATATATGTACATACATGATTATGTGTATATTATATATAGAGAGAGAGAAAGAGACAGAGATCAGATCATGCTGCCAGTGACATTAATCAAAAACAGTGGCATGAAAAAGATGACTCCTTAGAAAATAATAATAATGGTTATCTAATAGTAGTGATAGGAAACCATACTTTAAAAACTTTTATGGTTGGGGCACCTATGTGGCTCAGTTAAGCTTGGGGTCCTGCGTCCTGATTTCAGCTCAGGTCATGGTCTTAGGGTCCTGAGATCTCCTTGGGGCTCAGCATGGAGTCAGCTTGAGATTCTCTCTCTCCCTCTCCCTCTGCCCCTCTCTTACTCTCCCTCTGCCCTCCCCCAACTCTCTCTCCCTCTCTCTCTCAAATAAGGAAATGAATTATTTTTAAAAATTAAAAAAAATAATAAAAGCTTTTATAGCAACCTAGGATCCAAAATAGGAAACAACAGAACTTGAAGCTGGAAGATACACTTATATTAAGTGGTTGTATCCCTTGACAAATAATCTAGTTTTCCCAACTCTTAATTTCTCATTTGTAAATCAGCTAAAATATATCCTACATATACAGCACTTAACTGTTTACGGGAACACTCTATCCTAATCCTAATCATCGTTACAGGAAATACTACCATTAATTATCATCATCATCATCACTACACATCACCACTTTTTTCAAGGTAGTTTTGATAAATTATGGCAAGAAAATAAAATGTAACACTACGAAGTATTCACCTAAAATGTTCACAGTCATTAATAATGATAGCCTGACAATATACATTTTTTCATTATCTATTCTTGTCAATGATTGGTATTTTGAGGAAACAATTATAATTAAATTATTACAAATGGAAATTCTTGAACTTGGAAGTTTACAACATCTCTATACAAATTTGTTTGTTTATTTCTGGAGAGAGTGCACATGCATGTAAATGTGCAACTGCACAAGCTGGGCGGGGTGCATAAAAGGGGGAGGGAGAGAGAGCATCTCTAGCAGGTTCCACACTCAGCACAGAGCTCTGTGAGGGGCTTGATCTCAGGACCCTGAGATCATGACCTGAGATGAAATCAAGAGTCACACGTCTAGCTGACTGAACCACCCAGGTGTCCCTGCAAACAAATTTAAAAGGAGTTGATTTTTAAGCCTTGTCTATAAATTCCTACTTTGTTTATGAAATGGGTATTATAGTTTGTGATTGAGTATAAAATCTTGGCTTAAGTAAGCATGATCCTTACTAAAAAGCAATATAAAAGGGAGAGAAAAGGATTTTTCTCACGCTCTGTTACATATAGTTTATACTCTACGTGAGTATACTCCCTTTAAAATCATATCATCGATCATGCATATATGAGGAAAGTAATTGTTCTGCATTTCATGTCTAAGAAATAAAGTATTAGTTGTGATGGCACTCATTCTTAGAGCTTGAAGTATACCTTATTTATTAGTAGAAGTTTATTTAATTTCTTTCAATTTACTTCTGGGAAATTTATTAGAATCTTCTAAATCAATAGCCAAAATTATTCGATCCTTTAAGGGCACACCATCAATGTAGGACTATTTTATATCTCTTGGAGAGGTCAACCTCCATAGTCAGCCCATAGTCTCAATTAAATGTTTGCAATTAAAAGAACAAATTAGGGGCACCTGGGTGACTCAGTCAGTTAAGGCTCCAACTCCTGGTTTCACTCAGGTTGTGATCTCATGGGTTGTGTGAGTTAGCCCCACATCGGGCTCTGCACTCAGTGGGGAGTCTGCTTGATATTTTCTCCTCTCCCTCTGCTCCTCTCCAACCTAAATAAATAAATAATTTTTTTAAAAAAATAAAAGAACACATTAATCCCAATTTTTCCATATGGCACCAAAAAAAAAAACCCACAGAAGAAAGTAAAAATTAGTTATTCTCTAGAAAATACATATTGATCTTATCTAATGTGTCTGTGACTACAGTTACAGGTGGTAGTGTAACCATTTCTTGTTACCATTTTATAACATTTTCTAATAAGTGAGTAATTCCCTAGTAATATTTTGAATAACAGCCTCACCCTTTCCTTCAGAGGTGGCATTCCCAGGCAGAATACAGGACTAACAAAACAAGCATTACTCGGTTCAGAAAATAGAAGTACAGATTGCCCAAATTTTAATTATAAGTCCTAAACTGAAATCTGAGGAGGTTGAATATAGACAAGTGAAACTTTTAGAAAAGACTATTCAGAACAAAAGCTCTGGATCCTAATTATGCCCAAAGACATAAAGTAGAACCAGATACAGTTGGGGTAGCTGCAAAGTAAACTGCAGGTGACCCATGAGACAAAGATGATTATGGGAGATATAGAAGTTATTCTTCTGAGTTGATCACAAATCCGATAAGCTGATAAGTTTTTCTAGGACCAAACCGATTCCAGGACCAATTTGCTTTATTCAAACATAGAAATTCTAGGAAATGAACAGATAGTAAATCCACGAGTTGCTCTCTCTCTCTCTTCTTAAAGTATTTTATTTATTTATTTGAGACAGAAAGAGAGTGAGCTGGAAGAAAAGGGAGAGGGAGAGAGAATCTGAAGCAGACTCCACGCTGAGCGCACAGCCCAGTGTGAGACTCAATCTCATGATCAGGGAGAATGACCCACCTGTTCTGAAACCAAGAGTCAGCTGCTTAACTGACTGAGCCACCCAGATGACCGAGTTACTCTCTTTTTTTAAGATATGGATTTCCATTCTCCAGAACTTCAAACTGTTAAGTAGGCATTCTTTAAAATTCTGCATTACTGATGTCTATTTCTTCATACTTTTTTCTGCATTGTTTCACTTATTCCTTTACTTGATGTCGTACTGATTTCCTTCCAGATCCTCAACAATGCATTTCCTGGGGCTTTCTTCCATCATTTTGTCTTTACTGATCTTAGGCTTCACATCTACTCTAGCTTGATCATTATTCTATGTAGATTTCTCCCAATTACACGCACTCAGACTTCTTTTTCCATGTTCTGTACTTGAATTTGTTACTTACTGGATACTACAACTATATATTCTATTGGTTTTTAGAACTCGAGTATCTGGCACTGATTTTGGATGAATTAATAGATACACAAAGTCATGCACATTTTTGCCTCTATTAATTTTCCCGACTTCATTCCCACTCGTATCTACTGACCTCATCTATTTCAAACCTAAATGTGAAATAAGGTTGCAAAGTGCCCTCAAGTATTCCCTTTTCATAGCTTTCGCTTTGTACAATAAGATGAATTTCTTCAAGAGATCATGACATTTTCCCATTCTCACTGCCTACACCGTAGGTCCTAGAGGATAAAGTTGAAAATTCTATAGTTTGAATTACAGTTTATGTTGTGGAATTAAGTCTTCCTCTTTTCTGCCTGAGAAACTTTGTCCATGCTTTTCTTTCTCCTTAAAAATATTTTCTTCATTTATACTTCCCAGTGTATTACCAAATCCCAAGCCTCTCTTTCAAAGGTTGCCTTGTTTATGAAGGGTTTTCTACCTTACATCTACATATACTATTCTCTTCTCTTAATGTTTTCTTCTTCTGAGACCTTTATCATAGTCTGCCTTTTTTTCATGACTATCTGTATACCTACTTTATACACCTGATTCAACACGTTTGCCTATTTTTTTTTCTGTCACAAATGCCTAAAGTGCACTGTGTTTATCCCTCTTACGTTTATTACACTTCATACATCTGTTGTTATCTCAACTTTGTAATAAACAGAGTATTTAGACCACGCGATTTGTTTACGTAGATTGATCTGTCTCCCAGTCTTCCTCCGTTTTTAACTGATGAATAGAGACCATGTGTCTAGGCGTCTTATGTAAAGGTGCTTTCTACTCTTCAAAAAGAGTATTTAAGAACCCATGTGCACAAAGTGTTGCTATTTATTCAGCATGAAAGTAGAAGCAGAAGGATCATATTAGCTTGAAACTAAAAGTTGATCTATATAAGCATTTAAGCCAAAAACAACAACAACAACAACAAAAAGTATGAGAGAATTCTCTTATTTGTGATGTGGTTTTGAACAAATTGCTTCACCAAAAATGCAATTTTCCCTAATCTAAGTCAGTCTGTTATGTTCCAGAAACCACTGTCTGAAAACCATTACACCATGGAAACTTACTGATTAACAACAATAAGTATAGGCACCTTTATACTTAGACAGCACTTGCCTACCTTCAAAGCATTTCCTCAGCCATTGCCTCATCTCAGCCTCAGAACGACCCTGCTATTATGAATATGACACACATAGTAACAAATTCATTGTAACTATGTGTGTTTCACATCCTACATTAATGCGCTCCATTACAAATATGTTAATTATGTAAGAAAACATATTGCCTCTGATGCCTCTATGGGAAAAAAAAAATCTATGGCCATTTAAAAATTAAGGTACGGTTGCGTTGAAGACCCATACATTCAATAAGCAGGTGTTCTCAATTCTAGTAATTAATGTTTCAAAAGACACTATGTAAAGGGAGGTGCCATGTATGTATCTAGCCACGAGTATACACTGTCCTTTTGAATTCTGCTGATATTTTTTTTTGCATTTTCAAAGACTGAGATTTGATTTTAACATATAATGTGAACCCCATCTTCTCAGATATTCCAAGACCATTACAGGTTACTAAAGAAAAGACTTATACAGCCCTCTAGTGTTCCAAAGCTAGAGACCCCCAGCAGAAAATACATTCAAACATGGCAAAACTCATCCCCGCACCCACCTCCTTTAATGCAGAATCACTGCTGACAATACCACTGCTAGGAGCACATATTATTTAAACTACTGAAATTATAGCGTTGGCAGTGGGAACTGAACTATTCTCACATCGCTAGGCAAAGAGCGCTGAGTACATGACAGCTAAGAAACTGCCTTCATGGGGGAAAATGTTCAGATAAATCAATTTTCTGCAGGAAAAAAAAAGGAAAAAAATTAATTTGCTGTGTACTTATTTAAACAGCTGACTGAAGAGTTTATTATGCTTGATTGCAGGCCTTCAGCAATGGGCATTGCTTCCTTTTCCTTCTCTCCCCCTCTCCCAGTGAATTGCCATCGACAGAGCCTACAGCTATCCTCTCAGAAATCATATAAAACCTGACACTGCTAAAAAATTAACCTCAAAAAGGTGTCTTCGGGTGTTGTCTTTCAAATCAAATTTTAATAGACAACTGTGAGCTGAGAGCTCATTCTTTATAAACTGATCACTAAGCAAGATTCACAAGCTGTCCCTGGTCTGCAGATGGAGCTATTGACAAAACATACTATCCACTTGAGAAAAAGCAGGGTGCAGGCAAGTTTTATTGAATGTTTCTTTCCTTTTTTTTTTTTTTTTTAAATTTTGTTTTAAGGATTATGCCTCAAGACATATCCTAAGTATTATATTTTCAATTAAAATAAACCTATCCTTTGAAAATTAAAAACAGCTTCAAAATTTGATGAGCATTATCTTAGTTACAGAGTTGGAACACATAAAACCTCCATAAATAAAAATAGAGATGCATGCCAGCGAAAAGCAATTCAAGTACATGGAGAGAGAATGTAATAGAAGAAACGATAGTGTAGAAATATGCTCTGTGTATCATTCCCTTCTTAACGGGAATTAAGAACATAACACACTAAGTCATTTAACATTTAGTATTTAAACTATACTTTCTGTGAGGAAATACATTTTTTTTTTTAGTCAAATACTCCAACATCACATTATTGAAAGTAGATGACATAGTTTCTTAAGAAAATCTAAGTATGGAATAGATGAATATAGAACTATCTAATTTTAAAGTTGGAAAGAACTTTGGTGATAATCCAGACAAAATCTGATAGATTTTTATTTTTTATAAGATTTTATTTATTTATTTGAGATAGAGAAAGCATGAGAGTAGAGAGGTCAGCAGAGAAGCAGACTCCCTGCCGAGCAGAGAGCCCGATGTGGGACTCGATCCCAGGACTCCAGGATCATGACCTGAGCCGAAGGCCGTTGCTCAACCAACTAAGCCACCCAGGCACCCCTGATAGATTTTTAGAGTTAGAAGAGAAATTAGGAATCATTCATTTATTCTTTCAACAAACACAAATGTAACTCATGTGAATGGTTACATTTGGCTGGTGTTAAGGATTAAAGAATCACCTAAACCATCTCCTTTCAAGAATTCTACAGTTACAGCATATAACTGACACATCAAAAGCTTTAGGACAGTGTAGAGGGCTGTGGAAATGCAGAGGAAAACTCTAACCATAAGTACTGTGGTATATCAGAAAGGCAATTTAAAAAGTCAGTTAAGCTGAAGTTTTAAGGTCACCTAGGAAAATTTCATTATTTTCCAGAAGTGGAAACTGACTTGGCAAAACATCACGGCTGATAGGTGTCAAAATCAGGGTCAGAAACGAGCTTTCCCTGTTTTCTTTCCTGAATTCTTTCAACAACAAAACACGTTTTCTAGGTGAAGTATATATTAGAATCTCTCAGAATGAATTACAGAGTCCCAGTGAATAACAGTCTAATAACAGATGCCGGCACACAAGCAAAGCATCTGCTCTCAACCATGAACCTCATGAACTGTATCGGGAATCTCAGGGATTTAGTCCTAAGACACATTGTACCAAGGTTTTTTAAAATTATTAATACTCTTCTAAAGTTTTAAACAACTGATTTTATGCAAATTTTAATACTTTTCAACTGCTGTGTAATTACTGATTTAACCAGAATAACTGAACACTGAATTCCTGTCATTATGGGATGCTTAAAGCATGCTAAGAATTAACACCTGGTCCAGTGTATTGTCAAAACACCTGTCCTCTTGTGTTTTATTGCTGTAGGATTAAAAAACAAAACTAAACTATATGTGATGTTTCCTGATTATTTTAACTTTTTATGTGATAAACAATATAAATTTACTTAAACATAGATGCTTTTGCATCTGAAAATTACTATAATATCTGTCTTGATATCTCAGAGGAAAAATAAACTTAATCACTATAATCACCAGTGGGAAAATAAACCCACGTATGCTATACTCATTGAAATTAGAGTTCTATAGAAAAGAATAAGAATATGAAAAAGATAACACATATTATATTAGTAAAAATGTGTTCTGTGCCATAGAATGCTAAAAATATGATGATATGTTTTCAAATTTCTTATTAAAGTCATAATGTTTGAAATAATGGCCAGTATCTTTATTTCTTATCTTCAAATGTTTGTTATCTTTATTTTCATTGGCATATTTTAGAATAAGAGTAAGCATTTTCACCTGTGAAATCAGGGAAGGAAGGATGGTGTGCCACCTGCTTAAAACCGGGCAAGGTTTGATACACATAGAAAATTAATTTTTAAAAATCTAGATTAGATCATTCATCCAAAGCTCTAGCTAGGCCATCTTGAGTCTTGGAGCATTGGACTTTTGAATTTTTATTTAAATTTCTACTTACTAACTGTTTAAATTTCCAACTATTTAAATTTATTTAAATTAAATTACTATTTAAATTTCTATTTACTAACAGTTTCTATTTACTAACTGAACATAATAATAATAATAATAATTTTAAAATAGAATACCATTTTGAAAAAAATAAAATAAAATAGAACTTCACCCTCAATGCATAAACCAATGACAAAGCAAAGCAAAGTTTCTTTGATAGACGCCTCCTTATGGCATAGAGTAATTTTATTAATCTTCAATTCACCTCCTAAATTATAATTCTGAATAAAAAATCAGTTTGACAGAAGCTTAAAACTATGGCTTTCTCATCAATGTTTAACATGTTAGAATCTCAGAGAGAAAACATTTCCTTGATCATAATATATAAATTGTTAAAAGTAAAGGAAAACTTCATAATTTTGACTGAAATTTAAAAATTGAAATTAAAAAATGGACTGAAAGAATCACATTCAGCTTTGAAGACCTTTACATAATTCAGTGCCCTTCACCTCCAGTAAGATATTCAAGAAGAAGTGTTGAGATAGAATAATATAATTACGTTCCCCCCACAAGTATTGATTAAAGTCCATATGTTAGGCATTAAGAAAAATAATATTCTTAGATCTTATTTCTATTTTTAAGATTTTATTTACTTATTTGTTAGAGAGAGAGAGAAAGAGAGAGAAACAGTGAGCACACAGGCAGGGGGAGAAGCAGGCTTCCTACTGAGAAGGGAGCCTGATAGTGGGGCCCTATCCCAGGACCACGGGATCATGACCTGAGCCAAAGACAGATGCTTAACCAACTGTGCTACCCAGGCATTCCTTATTTCTGTTTTCTAAGATATTTAGTTCTAATCCCAGGGTAGCCAAGGTATTTGAGAGCATCCACAGAAACCCATACTAATCCATAATCATCTATTTATACATTATGTTTTGATTCAGTGTAAGATATAATACAGTATTTTACACAAGTACTCTTGGTTATGGCACAACAACATAATTTAGGTATTAGTCATTTCAATTACACTTAGAATTATCTTTAATTTTTGCTGTGGATTATCCAAACATTGCATTGTGTAGAGATACATTGGTGAAATAATTATACATAATTTCTAATCAAAAAGAATAACATTTTGTATAATAACCTATCACTAGAGAGTCATCAACTTGGTACTATGCTCTGCAAAGTAGGTGATATGAATAAGTAATCATTTATACTTTGATGAGAACCATAAAATATGCCTATAGTACAAGGAACTAACTATAAAACACTGAGCTTAGTATGAGTGTACACTAACAATACAAATTATGAGACTTCAAAAAAAACAAGCTTTCTGTGGTGGAATTACTTAAGGTTTAGAGAATATTTAGAATAGTGTGTTAACCTGTGCATTCATCTAGATAGCAGGAAGCATAAATTCTAATTCAGGCTCTACCATTAACTATGCCATCTTGTCAATACTCTTTGTAAACATTAATTTCCTCATATGTAATTGGAATAACATTTTTTGCTTGTACCACAGAGTTGTGGCATTATACTTATTTTCATAAACTTTGAATAGTTTGAAATTGTCAAACCTCAAATACAAATTGATTATAAATCATTTCTTAGATTCTGCTATTTTTTTCAGTAAACTTTAAAATTATTATACTAAGAAAAAAGAGTTTGGTCTAAGATTCTTACAGAACCCCCAGACAAGAACAGAAAGTACAAGGGATTTATAAGGAGCCATATATCATTGGGTGTCGAACATAGTAACCACCAATAAATACTTGGTGACAAAATTACCTATTATTTATTTACAACTCATTATTTTATTAAATCTATATTTTTTTAAGCTAGAAACATCAGTACGTTTCCCAAGATTACTTTTTTATGGACAATTTGCCAATTGTTTCCATATCCAAATGCTCTAGAATTTGTCAGCTGTTTTCCCAGTAACAAATTTGTTTTGGCAGGCTTTATATTTTTCCAAATTGTATATAGATTGGTCAAACTGTGTTCTCTTAAACAGAAATATGTTATAGAGCCACATGAAAAATGACAAATATGTCATTCGGTGGATCTAGTTAATTAGTCTGAATATCAGTAGCATGAAGCAGAGTGGTAGGTAAGATATTCAGCTTTCGTCTGTGAGATGTTTTTCCATGGCAAACAGCAGTATTCCAGTTAACAGTTTTGTTAGAGAGAGTAAAATACAATGACATGTCCCCAGCCACACATTACCTCACAATTATTGTGAAATACACAAGAAATAAAAAGGAAATGAAGGTGAAATTTGCAGGTGGCTTTCGGCAGCCTTGCTGGTTTAGAGTATAGGACACTGCCACAGGGACATCCCAGCTGAGAAATCCAGTTAATGTCCTATTGTTTTAAAAATGTTTTTAAACCACCAATTGAAAATATTCTATAAATGCAAAAAGTCATCTATGGGTAACATTGGAAGCCAAAGCTGGAAGGATCTTATCTGAATTCCTATAACGGATGTCTGTAATAAAAACTTGTATATAATGTGATTTCAAGAAACACATTACCAAAGCATAAACACCTTGCTAATAGTGGCTGTGTACAGCATTGGCCTAAGGGGCTGTCAGATGATCAACATAAACCAAAATATCAGAAAACAACTGTGTGGGTTTCAGGCAAGTTAATTTATAAGGTCAGTTAAGGGAAAGACATTATCACACAACTAAAGTTGCATTTACTTCTCAGGAGAGTATTTTGGTTTATATTGATTGCATCAGGGACCCCCTAAGGTGATATCAGGCATTAATTTGTGGTTATTCTCACACAAATGCACCAGGAGGTTAAAAAATACGGCCCATAGAGGGAAAAACATCATTGTAAAAATTTGTGGTTGTTGTATGTTAACTGGTTATTTTAAACACATTTTATAGACAACATCAGACTGAAATAGCCAAATGTAATATATATTATATCATAGATTTTAGAAACTTCTCTATTTTAAACGTTTTTTTTTTCATTCATCTTTGCATATCTAGCAATTTAGACAATGTCAGGCACACTGCAGGTGGTCAATAAATATTTGCTGAATTAAATATATGAACATTTCTTAAAAATACACATTCATCATTTAGGAAAATATTTTAATCATTAATTGTGTTATATTAACACCAGTTCAGAACCGAGGATCAAAATATGTGGGTTCTGGTTTCTGTCACTAAATCTGAGACTTAAGTCCCATAATATAACCTATTTTTAATCTAGATTCTTCTAGCAACTGACTCAATGAAATCTGAGTCTAATGTCACCAAATCAGGAGGATATTTAAAAATAAATCTCAATAACCATTATTCACATGATATGACTTGAGCACATATACCACAATCATGCTTTCTCCTTCAGTAATTATTTTAGGTACACCAGTAAGTACTAGTAGGTTGATGGTAATGTGCAATGCTAAAAATAAATGTCACATATATATAAGACAGATTTTTTTTAAAGATTTGATTTATTTATCTGACAGAGAGAGAGCACAAGCAAGAGGAGCAGCAGGAGAGAAAGAGGGACAAGCAGGCTCCCCCCTGAGCAGGGCCCTCAGGACCCTTGGATCACATCATGAGGCAAAGGCAGACATTCAATGGACTGAGCCACCGAGGCGCCCCTATATGACAGATTTTGAAACCAGCTTTTGGGCACTGTGCTGGTTATTATGCAATTGTCTTTCGAACCAAATCTACTCCTCTAGTCTCTATGAGACAGAAGCTGAACTCTGCAAACTGCATTACTTTTCTGCCACCTGGCTCCCCGGTAGGTTCTGCCAGGATGGGGCACTAGCTGAGTGGAAGGAGGAACCGGGCCAGGCTGGTGTATGCTGGAGGGCCCCCACTGAATATACAACCCACACATTTTAGTAGAGACAGTTCCTGTCAGTTCCTGATAGCACAACCAAAGCAATGGTACATTATCCAGGTTGTGGCACTAGCTCCAAATTGCAATTCATTTCAGATTCTAGCTCCTTTCCACATTGCCAGGCCTGTCATGACATAGAAGATACACCTCTAGTGCCACCTTTTTAAAATCCAAATTCCATAGGTGCATCAGCTGAGCTACTAGGGTCTGGATTTTATCTCTATGGAGCTTGATCTTGATCGTAAGCTCTTGAGAAATCAGCACAAGCCAGATTGGTCCCTCTGCTCAAAGATCTGGTCCCAGTAAGATAGGGTACCTGCTCCAAGTTCCTAGTTTCCACACTCCCTTCTCTTTGCTCCTCTGTCCTAAGGATGTTAACTATTTCCAACAGTTACTATTTCAATTTCCCTTCAGTGTTCCCACTTTGTCATTTTAGTCTTCCAATATCTCTTTAACCTTTTGCCTAAATTAAAAACTATTGAAATAAACAACAGAATTTCTGTTTTCCTAACTTTATCCCGCTGACACAAGCACTTTATTTATTTATTTAAAATAAATTTTCTTTTTTTTTTCCAAGATTTTATTTATTTATTTATTTGAGAGAGAGTGCAAGTGAGAGAGCACAGCGGGGTGGGGTGGGGGGGGTGGGAAGCAGAGGGAGAGGGATAGAACCAGGCTACCCATTAAGCAGGGAGCAACTCGATCCCAGGACCCTGAGTTCCTGGTCTGAGCCACTCAGTTGGGGCCCAACACAAGGAAAAAAAAAATATATATATATATAATTATATATTATAATATTTATAATTACATAAATAAATTATATATATAATTTATTTGAGAGAAAGAGAGAGAGAAGGGATTGGGGCAAAAGGAGAGGGCAAGAGAATCCCAAGCAGACTCTCTCAGCATGAAGCTGATGGATGCGGGGCTCCCCCGTGAGGTCATGACCTAAACAGAGACCAAGAGTCAGACACTTAACTGACTCAGCCACCCATGTGCCACACAAGTGCATTTTTTTGTTTAAGTCTTGGTCCCATAAAAATCTTTTATTAATGAACTGATCGCATTGTAAACACAAAACTATGTGTGCCAGTTTTAATGTCTCTGAGCTTCAATGTGAAATTAAATGCAGTTTACATATTAGTTTAATTATGAGGAGATTATATTTGTTATTATATTGTATATCCATCTCGAAATTTTCAGTAAGTGATTAAATAATTTTTAAATTTACATTTGTGAATATGTATTAAAAAGCAATTAGAACAAAATGTTCTTTGCATTATCATGCATTATCTTTGCATTTATCATGACTCAGAAAACATGGACATATGAGTAAACAATAAATTTAACTAGTTATCCATCTTGATGGATATCTTTTTCACATTGAAAATATAACATATTTATTATATTGAAAATTATATAAACTCATGAATTATGTTTGTATGGTTATTAGAAAGCAGAAAATTATGCATGGATTAAAACTCACTGGTAATGAGAATTATGCTACAGGTGACATGTGAATCTGGTGACTTTTAAAAATCATTTTTGGTGACAATATCACACTATAAAAAGGAGAAATAATTTTCACTTGTACTAAATTAATGATTGCTAAAAATTTGCTTATGTTACAATACAATATTTCAGCAAACATTATGTACTTTTCTGATACTTTTTTATCTTTTTGTAGAAAAGATAACTGAAATATTAATCTGTCCTTTTGCTTTGTGCTATCACCTATTTTAGAAAAGAGATCTTACAATAATTTCCATATTCATAGCCATGGCAGGCAAAATAACTATTCTCTTACTTTTCTGTAAAGAAGTATTCTTCATGCTATTCACTGGTTGTTCTACAATATATATCTTAGTTTATGTCTACACAAACCATGACTCTTGTTGAGTGATGTAATTGACTTAGGAACAGCACAACTGGATCATTTGGGAAGAAGTTTCGATTAATGGTATGCTATGTAACTTCACTTTTGTGGAGTCAAATGTTTGTAGTTGTATTTATATATATATGTATATATATATATATATATATACACACACACATATATATGTATATATATATTTATTATTTTTACCTCTAATATGTGGACCAATGATCTACTGGAATCCTCCATTTCTGACTTTGAAGGAGACACTTTGCTTGTTGTCCATGCAGGTAGGACCTGTTGGGCTAAGATCTGCTAGTTAGCTAGGATCTAGCCATGGGTGGAAGAGGCTGAAGAGTCATGGACTGAATAAAAGCTATAATAAAACAATGCAGAAGTCTGAAAACTAGGTTTGGTCTTTGTTTGTTTGGTGATTCTGGCCAAGTCAAAACTCTTCCTGTATCAGGTTCTTCATTTCTGAAAGAAAGATTGACTCAAGGGATCGGGAGTGGCATCATTAGAGCCAACAGAGAAGATATTGACTCTTGGATCTACTACTCATTAGCTGGGTAGTTTTGAAGAACTTATTTAACCTCCTTGAGTGTCATTTTCTTTATCAATGAAATAGGTATTGTGGATTCATTGTAGTAATAGCTATACAGTTCCCTTTACATATAGGCCCTTAAAACCTGAAATTTCTTCCAGCTCTAAATCTATAACAAGTAGAGGTGTTAAATTATTTCTTTTCTATAGCTTCTCTTCTAATCATTGGTTGTTAAATTTGTCATGCAAGGTTTTAAAGGGCTCTAGTATATTTTTCTTTTAAAAATATGTTCATTAAACAAGGGGAAATTATAAGTTTTTAAGCTATTTTCTTGGAAATCACAGATTATGTAATAAAATTTGAAAACACTAATATTAGTAGTCCTCATGCATGATTTCATAAATTATTTTCTAAAAGTTACTGTCGGTGCCCGAGCGGCTTGTAGCATATGCGCGGTGATGCTTTTGGGCTCCGCCGTGCCCGCTCGTTGCCTCGGCCGCCGCTGCCTCAAGCCGTCGCCGCCGCCAGGTGGCGATGATGCGGAGCTGCTCCGGCTGGGCCCGTGGGGGCCTCGGGCGCCGCATGACTTTTTCATTGCCCGAAAGTAAACACGCCATTAAGATGGCGGCTGGATGCGAGCCAGTAGGCGGAACTTAAGATTTTGTATCTATGTGTCTGCGAGTGATTGGTTGTGCAACCTTGGTATATATAGACATGCACGGGCGGGGGAGAGGGAGATCCCAACAGCTACCCAGAAATAAAGCTTGCTTCGCTGAGGTCTCCTGGTCGGTCTTGCTGGGGAGAGCGACAAGTTACCCCCCAAAGACTCCCAAACTGAGGGAAAGAATACAGTTAAACAGTGATCCTCTTCACTGCCCACCATGGAAACCAATATTAGAGAGCAGAGCCACAGCAGAACAGAGAGGGAATGAGCTCTCACATAGGTAAAGAGAAATTGTACTATACAAAGTGTCAAGGTTGGAGCATTATTTATAGAACTATATACCACAATATTTCATATCTCTCTGATGATATGTGGAAGAATTAAGGTAGGAGAATGAGGGTCATTCTTAATTTAAGATTTTTTCTTTTTCTCAACAGGAGCATTATTGACATTCTGGACGAGTTAATGCTTTGCTGATGGGGAATGGTGCTGTCTTGTATACGGTGGGCTGTTTATCGTATCCCTGGCTTCTATCCACTAGATGCCAGTAGCACTGTCACCTCTGGTCTAGACAATAGGAAACATTTCTGTAGTATGATGGCTTCTCAACAAAAACTGAACACAGGATAATCATATGATCCAACAATTCCATTTCTGGGTATGTACCCCAAGTAACTGAAAGCAGAGACTCAAGTAGAATTTTATATACCAATGTACATAGCAACATTATTCACAACAGCCAAAAGGTGGAAGCAACAAAAATGTCCAGATGTGGCATAAACCTGCAACAGAGTATCATTCAATCTCAAAAAGGAAGGAAATTCTAATGCATACTACAGCATGGATGAGCATTGAAAACATTACGCTAAGTGAAAGAGGATAGATGCTGAAGGACGAATTTTGTGATTTCACTGATATGAAGTACCTAGAGTAGCCAAAATCATAGAAACAGAAGATAGAACGGTGGTTGCCAGGGTCTGTGGGAGGGAGGAATGGAACGTTATTGTTAAATGGGTACACAGTTTCCACTCAGGAAGATGAAAAAACGCTGGGGATAAATGGTGGTGAGGGTTGTGAATCGCAGATACTTGGTGTCACTGGACTGTATGCTTACAATGGTAAACTTGACGTTATGTATGTTTTGCCACACTGAAAAGAAATGTGTTGAAACATCGTCAAACGTTCCTTAGGGGATGGGTGGCAGGGACAAAATCACCAATGTTTGGGTACCACCTTGTTAAAAAACACAATTTGTATTTACATTCCTTTAATCTTTAAGTAATCATTTTATTTCACTTAATGCTAGTGTTCTTTCACATTTCAAATTCCTGTCTTAAAAGGAAAACATTTTCTCCTATTTTAACTGATTAATATTACTTTTCTTACAAACCCATTTTTTAATTAGAAACAGTCTCTATTTTTAAATGAGTCTTTTATTTAAACAGAAAATAATTGTCTAAAGACTAGCAAATATATGACATATCACTGAACACCCTGGCCAAATGGCATGTCTGATATGTAGTGGGTTGAATGGTAGTCCCCAAAACTCTGTGTCAATGTCCTAATCCCTGGAACCAGTGAATATGAATTTAGGAAAAAAAAGGGTACATAAAACTAAGGTAAAGATCTTTAGATAAGATTGTCTTGTAATATCCAGGGGGGCCCTAAATGCAGTGACAAGTGTCCTTAGAGGAGACACACAGAGGGAGGAGGTCAGTGTGATGACAGAGGCTGAGATTGGAATGGATGCCACCACAATCCAAAGGATGCCAAGTGTGGCTGTAGCCACCAGAAACCAGGAGAAAGGCATGGAAGGGATGACTACCCAGAGCCTCCGGAGAGCGTGTGGTCTTGCCAACACCTTGAATTTAGACTTCTGACCTCGGAATTGTGAGAGAATAAATTTCTGCTATTGAAGCCACCCAACTTTTGGCAGTTTGTGAGAGCAGTCACAGAAAGCTAATACAAAAGGCAGTTACAATTTGCAATTAGAAACACTATTCTCACTCTTTTCTAAAGCAAGGGAAAGAATGGCTGGGTGATGGACATTGGGGAGGGTATGTGCTCTGGTGAGAAAAAATAAAATAAAATAAAATAAAATAAAATAAAATAAAGAATAAAAAAAAATACAAGATTTTAAATATGTAACCACATCTCAAGCCTAATGTTGATAGGAGAAACTGTGCTAGGCTATTCTTTTAAGGGATGCTGCTATATTGTGTGTCTATTTTGACCCAACAATAAAAGCATCATAGTGCATTGTCTACGACGGTCCTAAACACGTTCATCTAGAGCCGTCAGAAAAATGTGAGAGAAGGTGCTTGCCCCCGTTCTGGGCTGTTAGGGCCGTTTGACTGTGATACAGGAAACTAGTTAACATGCACGTACTGCAGCAGACCCCAGCACCTGTATCGCAAGCACTAATCAAAGTGCTCTTTCATGGGGTGAAAGAATCGCTATTTGTAATGCAATAATTAGGCTGGGTGGAAAGGACTGTAAAGTAAATCAATCTAGTCTGCTCTTGAGATCTGACTCCATTCTCTTGGCAGATTGTTAACATAATGAGACAGAAGCCTACAAGAGGTCCTGCAGGAAAAAAACAAAACAAAACAAAACAAAACAAAAAAAACACAAACCCAGTGTCATTCCTTTCCCGTCTTCCTTTAATTTTACAATGGTTTCTCAGGACATAGCTGAGATTAAAACTAATATAAGCCGCTGATAAAACAAGGGATTCTAAGCTTTCCAAAAGGTTATCAAAGGATGAGCTGGAATGCAGTAGCAGTCTGAACCCATTATTCACAACTTGAGTTGTCTCACTGCTAGCTCTAAAAGAACACAAGAATTCCCAGTAAGTAATTACCGTGGAGGGGAAAACAGGGAAGAACACCCAAAGGCCAGCTGGAAAATAGTGGGTGGATTCATCTCAAGTTCAGCAAAAGGAAACAAATTAAGTGCTCTTTATAAATGAGGACGAGACTTTCGAAAGCAAAGTTATTTCTTCTGACAAACATGTGCTGAATGGGCAAAATGTGCTGACCTACTCCAACAATAAGTTGTTTTCTTACATACAGGAAGATTCACATATAATCATTTAAAAATACGTGTCAATGGAAATAATTCTCACACTCTGACAAATTATTTTTTATCCTGTCCATGCTTTGAAATCTTCTTTCTATAAATTCCACTACGTACATATTTCTTTTCCTTTTCTTGGGCATAAGGAATTAAATTAGACCCCCTGTTTCCTCTACCCATATATCTTAAACTTTTCATAGAATTCTAATTCTTGTTAGTTTTGGTCTGGAATAAACAAACATACACCCTAATGAAAAGTAAAATGTAGAGATTCGTTCATTCCCTAACTTGCGTCAGACCTATATGTTTATGTGAAGGCTTTGGATATCTTGAAATGAGGAACAACATCAGACTCAGGCAGTGAGACTTTTTCAGATAGAATTGTGCCTCGTGCCTTCTCTCTGATCATACTTCTACGACATGGCTGCTGTGAATAAAAGTACTGTATGTCCATCTCTCTTTCTCTCTCTATATATATATGCCAATATTTCTGTGTATGCACACATACATATACATATATACATACATATGTTTGTGTGTGTGTGTGTTTCTACATTTTTTTGAGGCTCAGACTACCCAAAGCCTGAGATTAATTCAACAGAAAGTTAAGAAACCATAACATTCCTAATTATCATGATTGTCTTTTTGCTTGACCTGATATTTATTTATATGTGGAATAAAACCACATTTTTTTAAAGGGCAGGTTCAGAAGCCTTCATTAATAACTGAGTTTATTCTTCTTGTTGGTTTTGTTTATTTACTTTACCACTAACAAGATAATATTTTAGACTTTTGTAAGCTGAATTTCATTCATCTGATATTCTACATTGAGGCATAATAAGAATTAACAGTATAGTAAAGAAAATAGCAAAGTTTTCATTTAGCACTGGTTAACTATATGTTAACCATATGTAACTAAATGGTTATTTGAGGTCTTTAACAGAAAGCTTGATCTACCTTGGCATAAAACTATTGTTCATTAGGCCAATTATTCAAATCTTATGCAGGTTTTCTAATTCAATCTTGATAATGTCCATTTCTGTGATACAGACATTGTTATTTTCCTTTTTTCGAGTGAGGAAATTGAAGTCTAACTAAATGAGTAGCTTTCCCAAAGTCAGGAGTCTAGGAAAAGCATACGTACGGAGATCTAATTCTGAAGCACATGGCCTTAACTAGAAACACTTGCTGTCCAGAAAACCTACTCATTTCTACTCTTTTTTCACTTATAGTATGTTTCATTTCAAATAGCAACATAAGGGACACTGACTCATGCAGAGTGTGATGATATGAAGTTTAATTTTCCTGATTTGCTTGAATATGTACTTCAAGAAATGAACTCATATTTAAAAAAAAAAAACTTTGCAAGAGAGAACATTTGAAAATTATGATGCACTGAAGATACTGAAATTATATTTTAGCACTAACATATCCAAAGGTATTTAAAAGGAAACTAAAAAATAATCCTTTCAGAGCATAGATTTTAAGTTTTAGAAAACAGGTATACTAATGTATTGTTAATAAAGGACATATGAATCAGAACATTCAAACTGATAATGCTAAGGCTTGGAGTGTTCCAAAGAAAAACATAAATTTGAAATATATGTCATGTGAGTTTTATTAGAATATTTCAACCTCCAATATCAGCACTATCATAATTGAATGAGACTCCCAGTGATAGAAAAATGAATCAATTTTGAAAAACATAATGCCAAACTATGACATATATGTGTAGGTATATATGTATACATATATGCATGTATGCATAAATATATGGTCATATGTGAGTGTGTTTTTTTCATGATAAATTGGGAATAAACAATGAAATTATAATTGAATAAATATTAACACAATTAAGTTATTATTGCTAGAAAAATGTCCTAAAATAAATACCAGTAGACATTGCCCAGAATTTTAATATTTCAGTTTATTACTGTCATGCAATACATTATTATTATATTTTTGTTAAGTGTATATAATTCTATTCAACGCTTACACTTGACCCAATTACTTCCTTCTAGGAATTGCCCTACCCTCTCTTGCTCATACAAGCAATACCACAAATAACTCTCTGGCTTTGACTCTGCATTAATATAATGGATTATATTGCTTTGTTTATATAATTAATTGAGCAGAGTGCTAGGATTTGAATAATTGGCCTAATGAACAACAGTTATATGCCAAGATAGATCAAACTTTGTGTTAAGGACCTCAAACAATCATATTCAACTTGTTTAGTGTTGCTCACCTTTGGATCCAGAGGTAAAATTAAGAAATCATTTGCTTTTTCAAGATATTCTATATGCATGTGATAGACAAATCCACTAATTAAAATTAAAGATTTTTCCATTTAGTAAAATATTTATAGCCATAAATTTTTATTCATTGATGTTGATTCAGTCCACAAAGAATAGAAACTGATGAAATATATCTGCCCTAATTATTTTTTCTTTTAACAACACTAAAATGCTTCATTACAGTTCATTACACTCATGGTGCACAGATTAAAAATCATTTCTTCAGAATATTTTTGTATACTCAGGTATGTAAGACATCCAAAAACACAACTTTGAGTAGATGCTTAGTTCTGATTAAAACACCATGCTTGTTCATGAAATGAAATTTGATATATTCATTTATGAATAAAATAAAACTACTATACATTTAGGAAAAAATGATAGCTTCAATTTTGTAACATGCCTTCACTATAGTTAAAGCATAAACCGATGTCTTATATGTGACAGGCAGTTTAGTTGCCTGAGGCTAAGCTGATATAAGCCACAAGACTAGACATTTCTTAGGGCTGTTTTCTTTCTGTAGCATTTCTGCCTTACACAGATAATTCATGTTTTATTAAGAGTCTAAATAAAAGCAAGTTTAGTTTTATTTACCCTTTCCTAAATGCAAAATGGAAAAATGACAATAAAGTAAGCTTCTGGAATTTGAAAAACCTAAAGAAAATGAAAAAGGTAGCTAGGACGGGGGAAGAAGATTTCCAATTCATTTTTAAATTATAATAAATTATTATTATAAACCAAGAGAGAATGATGACAATGGGAATGATGTAAGTATAACTTTCAGCAAAGGACAATAAAATCACATTTCCATTATAACAGATTCTGTATGAAAACATATTATAGAGAAACAATTCTCTACATGCTAATTTAGAAAATGCAAGTGACTCCATGTTGTACAGTAGATTTCTAGGACCTATTCATATTTTATGATTGAAACTTTATACACTGTGACTAGTATCTCTCCATTCCTCCTTTTTCCCAGTCCCTGGAAACCACCATGTTACTCTCTGCTTCTAGAAGTTTGACTATTTTAGGTTCCTCCTATAAGTGGTATCATGCTGCATTGTTTGGTGACAGATAGGTTTATGGTATAGATTATGGTGATGGTTTCACGGGCCCATACTTGATCCTAAAGTTCATCAAGTTTTGTACATAAAGTATGTGCAGGTTTTTGCATGTCAATCAGGCCTCAATGGTGTGGTTAAGAAAGAAAGAAATTTCCCCCAAGAGACTATGGACTCTGAAAAACAATCTGAGGGTTTTGAAGGGACGGGGGGTGGGAGGTTGGGGTACCAGGTGGTGGGTATTATAGAGGGCACGGATTGCATGGAGCACGGGGTGTGGTGCAAAAATAATGAATACTGTTATGCTGGAAATAAAAAAAAAAATTAAAAAAAAATTAAAAAAAAAAAAAAAAAAGAAAGAAAGAAAGAAAGAAAGAGAGAAAGAAAGAAAATGCAAGTGATATAAAGCACCTAATCCGGGGTGCTTGGCTGGCTCAGTTGGTTGGGCATCTGACTCTTGGTTTTGGCTCAGGTCATGATCTTACAACCCTGAGATCCAGCCCCAGGTCAGGTTCTGTGCTCAGTGGGGAGTCTGCTTGACAGTCTCTCTCTCCTTCTCCCCCTGCACTTCCCTCCACCTGTGCTGTCTTTTTCTCTCTTTCTCAAATAAATAAATAAATAAATAAATATTTTTAAAAGATTTTATTTAATTAATTATTTATTTCAGGGGTGGGGGAGCAGCGGAGGGAGAGGGACAAGCTGACTCCACACTGAGCACAGAGCCCCACGAAGGGCTGAATCCCACAACTCTGAAATCCTGACCTGAGTGGAAATCAAGAGTCAAATGCTTAATCAACTGAGCCATCGAGGTACCCCAACAAAGAAGTATTAAAAAAAATAAATAAAAAAGATAAAGCACTTAATCTGTTCATTTGTGTTCTTTTCTAAGTTTCCTAAAATGTACTTTTCTTCATTTGGGCAAATAATATGTTGGTATTGAAATATTAATTCACTGAAACCTATTGCCAATGCTAAACATTTAACTATTATTTTATAGTTTATAGCAATTTGTGTTCATGAATGCTAAAATACAAAAATTTAGTTAAATTTGCAAATTTCATTTTATAACTTTTAATAGCCCCTTAAACCTGAAACTATAAAATATATACCTTTTCTCTAATCAAAAGTCAGCTTTCCTAGAAATGCTTACAAAGGGTTAAATTTATAGTGATGGTTTATACAATAAAGATTTTATGCAATAGGTAACTCAGTTCCTTCTGTTCATGAAAATATATAAGGTTTCTTGGGATAATTTTACATTACAGGAATATTACACATAACACATGTACATACCAGGACATCATTTTCTAAAGTGAAGAACAAAGGCAAATATGTAGCTTATAAACTGCTGCTGTTGTAATAATGTTTATAGGAGACAAGGGAAAGATTATTCTCCATACTGGCATTAATCAAATTTGGATGCTAGTACATTTCTCCAAGCTTAACTGTATTTTGATTCAACATGTTTCTTGCTTATGTTGACTTCCTTTTAAATTATACAGTTAGCTAGAGGAAAACAACAGATCGCCCAATCCCCCATCACACCTAAATAAAGTTCACCTCATCTATCTTAGAAGGAGAAGCCTGAAAGTGCCTGTGAACTGGTGTAATGTATAGCATTTTTCATCAATAAATTCATATCCCATATATATTAAAACTTTGCAAACAAACCCCTTTTGTGTGTGAAAATATGTTATACAAAGGAATAAAAACTAATATGCAGTTTTCACTCTTTTCTACACACATATAGAAGTATAGAATCACATGAGACGTACATATGCTAATGACAGAAAATAATACATCATAAGACAGTATGGTTAGTTAAAACTTAACTGAGGATTTAATTCAAGAAAGCCCATAAATAATCATAAACATAAGAGGACTATAAAAAAACTCGATTCTACAAGTAATAAATGTATTCGATTGTTCATTATTTAAAAGTCCTTCACCTCATGGCTACTTTCCCTTGGCCCCGTAGGCATCTGATTTTAGACAATTTCCTTTGAAGTTATTCATCAGCTATTGATCACAACCCAAGTGTCTGTAATGAAATACTTTGGTTAGGGAAGAATAAAAAGCACACTTGGCACCAAAAGACAGCTGACATTATGTAAATGAAGAGTTATTAATTATAGCTGAGCCAAAATGTGAGGATTAGAGTATGTATTTGAACAGGAGAAATACTCGTTAGAAGAACTAATTTAACTTGGAAATGCTTAGAAACCTGAGAGGGAGATCAAGATCATGAATCTTTGGCACCATCATCATCAACTTTAAGAGCACCCTCAGGCATACTGGGCTGTGCCGGGTGACAGAGATACAGAGACTGGGTTAGATTCAGAAAACCTTTCTTCAAAATTCTTTCAGCAGCCTAACTTTGGTTCAAATTCATACTCTATCACTTACCAGATGCACAAATTTGGACAAGTTCCTTAACCCCTTTGAAACTATTTCTTTAATAATACAGAGTAAAGAAACACTTAGATCCCAGTTTTTTGGATTTTTTTTTTTTTTTTTTTTTTTGGTTAGGATTGAATCAACTGAGATACATAAAGTGATTAGTGAAATATGTGGCAATTATAACATGCTCAACCAACTTTAAAACACTAATAACTGCCATAGTGGTAATGTCAGTAATATTTACTAGTTATTAACCAAAAAAATCTATATACCCCCAAACATAAAGCAAATGCCAATGCCAAGTGCCAAACTACGTTTTAGACAGTAAAAATATGAGAAACTGTGACTGACAAGTTAAGGCTGGAAGACTATGAAAGGTAAGACGCTAGTCATTACTTTTATTCTTTACCATATGAAAACTATGGAAACCAGAACTGAGACAGAAAGACTTAAGAAGCAAGGAACTTAGCTGTCAGGGTCAGGACTAAAAATATTCACTTATCCAGTGGATCATAGGTACTGCCCATCAAGTCAAGACAAGGGGTTTTCAAGGGAGATCTAGCTCAGGCATAGAGCATCCTTTATGTTGGCATTAGGAAGGCATTAGTCCCATGTTGGGCTCAGCATTCTAAGACTGCAAAAAGACAGTTGCGAGATCACAGAGCTATGGTCAAAGTTTTGAGCCAAAGGTAAGCACAAATCTGAATAAGTAATCTTTCAAACTAGTATGTGCTGAGGTTCCATTCAAGTTTTCTCCCCAACAAGTATTTTAATTTTAGCTACTCTCCTCGCTACCCAAGATATGGAATATAGCACTGATGCAAAAGACCTAAACTTAGCCTGATAATACTTGGTCTTCAACCAAAACACATAGCTAGAACGTGGTTCCAGAAGCTAAGCAGTTGCCATTTAAGACAGGATCAGGTTGATAATTTCAACTTCTTTTTGCACTGCAAGTATCAAGCACTGCAGAGTATCTTTTGACTGGGTCTCTTACTCTAAATATTTGTGCTGTTGACTTATTTCACAGCCCTGAATAAGGAGATACAACGATGAAGAAGTATTTAGAAAAGATAAGTGATAGATTCCAAAAGCAGCTTGTAAACTCATTTAGTAAGCTACAGTAACCCTCACGTACTGGCAATTTAAAATGAACTTACCTTAGCTTAGGCAGCACTTAATTCACTCTACACTTGGAGGGAAATGCTCATCACATTTATTTGTTAGTACCGATCAGTATAAAGATAAATGAGATTACAGAGGCTCTCTTACTAAACTCAGATAATAAACATTAATTAATTAGCTCATCAATGAAAATAACCCATAAAGATTATCAAGATTTCAAGGATGACAAATTAGTAGTAATGGAAAAGCAACATGCGCCTCTCTTTGCTCAGGTCACTCATTTGATTGTATGCAAGGGATTGTTTGGCAGGATTTTATCTAATCACCATCAATTAACATTTATTGAATACTTCATGAATATCTCACTCTGTATTGAATTGTCAAGCAATGTAATAATTTACTAGTTAAAATATTTGTAAGATTTAATATGCTTTCCTTGATATGCCATGATAAGCACCTCTTGTTCTTCCTGGAAGATTATTCTGCCTATTTACTAATTTCTTGTGTTTACACCAATTTCCTGACACCAATCTTCACACCAATTCACAGTAGAAATTTCTTTTTTCATCTGTGTTTCTTTATTTTCAAGGAAATATTCCAATTAAACACAGGGAAACACCTCTATTTTTAATTCTTATTCCTTTTTTTTTTTTTTTAAGTCGGTTCCACAACCAGCATGGAGCCCAACGTGGGGCGTGAACTCACAACCCTGAGATCAAGACCTGAACTGAGATCAAGAGTCAGATGCTTAACAAGCTGAGCCACCCAGGTGCCCCCATTCTTCTTTTAAACTTAGAAGTGTACATGGTGATTTAGTTCAAGATCTTTTTCTTTGTGTCGGGTCTAGTTTGAAACAGCTGGGCAACAACTGCCGTTCCGGGATGTACTCCATAAAACACTATTTCCTCAGGCATAATATCATTTTTAGAAAAATTAATAGCTGTGGAAAACTACAGCCTGCTACATAAATGTCTCTTAGTGACAATAAGTGGAATCCATATTTCAGTTTGCAGTCTAAGAAAGGACTGTGAATGTACCCTATCACAGAATCATTTTCCACATCAAAAACATATAGATATATTGAAAATACATGTCTTCCTCAGTCTAAGTGTGTGACCCAAATAACAGACACTGTGTTCAGTGAGAGGAGAATCAAATTTGCAATTAAACCCAAGACCCTGTAGCTCAAAAGAAGAATGTTGCTAAAACAATTCCCGGCTTCAAAAATAACACCCAAGAGCAAAATCTATGACATTCAGCTGCCGTTCTGATAGAGATCTCTCATTCTGCCCCCAACCAAATTTTCAGAGGTTTGGTTTTAGGGAGATGATTATACCACCCAGAAGTGTCACAGTGGTTATGGTGTGCTCTGATATATCTTTGGGAAACATACCATTTCTAAGTAAGCCCTTGGTTCAGGGACAAGATCAGAATTGAGATTGAAAGCTTTAGCCATAAGATAGTCTTCAGGCTTTTTCATTTGTAGGATACAGCAAGATGTGCTGGTAGAAAACACGACTTGACAATTGATTTACTGCACAACTTCCTGGAAGGAGGTTTTTCCAATCCACTGGAAAATAACATAATATTTTCTATACTGCTGTTATTAACATTTACAGACTTAGGGAATCATGGCACTGTGAAGGACAGCAAGAGACTACATATTGAAACTGATTATTTTACTCCAAAAATAAACTATATTCATGAATATGATTTACACTCTTTTAAAATGTTTCCTAGTCCCAACAATAACTAAATACAACTGTACCAAAAAAGACACACTTATTTACTTTTGTTTCCAGTTTCAGTTTACCCAGAGCATGTTACATGGTACACTCCATGACCCTATGTAATCATCTTGAGATTTTTTTTTTTCTAAAGCCAAATTTCAAGTCCCCTTCTCTAAGTAAGCATGTGAGTTAATGCATATCAGAGAAGAGAAGCTTGATTAGTGAGCTACCAACAGGTTGCTTTACTAACAAAACAAAATAAAGAAGCAAACAAACATCAGTTTCCTCTCAGGTGCCCGAATATTTCACTGTCAAATACATTGTTTCGAGTCAAGACACTGGCCTTTGAATATTGATGTTAAAATGAGTATGTTTCCAACACATGAATAATATGTTAAAAATAACTGCCAATGGCTAATTCAATTTGTATTCTAGCAAAGAGCCCCAGTGCTGTGATACAGAACATGCATGTTTTGATGGGATGATAGAAGTTGTGGAAGAGGAAGTATATTATTGACAGAGTCAGGGCAAATGCAAATTTGAGATGTCCCTTCATCTAATGAGACAAATGCATTTTAGAAGAACGCTGTAGCAGACAAGTTAACAGGACGTCAAAGAAAAATATTAGTGTCTTTGTTATATTTTCTAAGGCCAATCCTGACCAAAGATTTGGGTTGAGACAATCAATCACTCAATACATGTGTTCATAACTGAATATATAAATAAGTAAAATAGTTAAATACTGTCAGAAAATGAAATGTCAAATCATTTAAATGCCATCAGGAAAAAAAATCTTCTCACTTAAAACCAAGTTTATCACAATGATTTAAAAAATCTGCGGGTTTGGGGCAGCAGGTGGCTCAGTTGGTTCAGAGTCCAACTCTTGATTTCAGCTCAGGTCATGATCTCAGGGTGGTGAGATCGAGCCCCGCTGCTTAAGATTCTTTCCCTCTCCCTCTGCCTGTCCTCCTACTTCTATTTTCTATCTCTCCCTAAAGTAAATAAATAAAATCTTTAAAATATGTGGGTTAAAAATTACTCAATGGTCAACCATTAAGACATGTTTAACAAATGCAACCGCCAACTGATTTGGCATTATATACATTACTACACATAGTCCAGGATGGTACCTGTGGAATGAAATCTGTCCTGTTCAACACATAGCAGTAACTAGAATACTTATTTTCTTACTGAAAATTAATATGTAACATTCTTTGCACATTTTACTAGAATGTTTTAGGTCTTCTATTATTTATTGCTATGATGTAGCAATATTAATGCAAATTAAAGAATGCCTTAATTTGATTTCACTTTGAGCTCCAGAACACAAAATGTATTGCATTATTCTGGTACCATAAACAGTAATACCTAACCATTCACCTCTTAAAAGAGAAAAGCATATACGAAGACAAGAGAGTGATGCCCTTTGTCAGGTATAAGATTTGCTTTTACTGTAAAATATATATGTTTTTTGAGTTGGCAGCCTTTATACCTCTCTTGAAACACTTAAAGCGTGTGGTTTTCTGTATTATAGTAACTCTGTCTCAAGAAATGGCTATTTACAGAAATGTTAATACAAGCATAATGTATTCATTTTCTCTTGCTGCTGTAACAAATTACTACAAATATAGTGGCTTAAACAATCCAGATTTATCTTTCTTTTCTGTAGGTCAAAAGTCTGATTCAGTTCTCATGAGGCTAGTATCAAGGCCATGGTGAGGCTACATTCCTCTTAGGGCTACATTTCCTTGCCTTTTCCATTTTCCAAAGTCCACTTGCATTTCTGGGCTCACAACTCTTTCTCCATCTTCAAAGCCAGCAATGTTGCATCTCTCTGATCCGTCTTCCATGGTCACATCTCCCTCTAACTCTCTTATTCTCCTTCTCTCTTCCACTTTTAAAGACATTGTGATTACATTGGGATGGCCCTGTTAAGCTACAATCATCTCCCTGTCTATCTACAATAATCTCCCTGTCTCAGGGATGTCTGGGTGTCTCAGTAAGACATGCCTGCCTTCAGCTCAGGTCATGATCCCAGGGTCCTGGGATGAATCCCACACTGGGCTCAGGGAGCCTGCTGCTCCCCCTGCTTGGGTGCTCGTTCTCTCTCTCTTCCTGGCTAATAAATAAATATTTTTAAACAAACAAACAAACAAACAAACAAACAAAATTTCCCTGTCTCAAATTCCTTAGTTTATTTACACGTTGAAGTTCACTTTGCCATGCAAGATGACATAGTCAGATTCTGGGGATAAGGATATGGCATTTGGGAAAAGGAGGTATTGTATCTATTTTCTAAAATTCACATTAAATTGGAAACTACTCTTTTTCTAAATATTTTTCTAAATTCACATTAAATTGGAAACTACTCATTAACAGAGAATTGACTAAGAAAAAATTGAGACATATATGCAATGCAACATTATATACCTATTACAAAGAACATGGCAGCCACATATATAGTGGCACAGAAATATGATAACAAAATATATTAAATACAAAAAGCAAGGTGGTCTCCAGTATGTTTGTTGAGACAGTTGGATCCACGGATTCAGACCCACCATGTTCAGATCCAAATCTATATATTGACTTTTTATAGGAAGGAATCTTTATGTATTGAAGAAGAAGAAAATTGTAAAGCAAGTTAACCTGAGTTAGAGCAATATGTGTATTATAGGTGGTTTTATTAAAGGTCACATAGAGACTGTGATGTTTGGAGTATATATATATATATATATTTTTAGCCTTATTCTTGAGCATTATCAGTGCCAAAAATAAAGAAGAAATACAGCAGTATTTTACTTAAAAAGAAGTGCTATTTAATTTTCATGTTTTACACATGAGATTATAAAATCCAAGACTGGTAGACACTGTGATAAGTCAGCAATTTTGGAAATAATGAAAATTGGAGTTAAAATTACATTTGAAATGTGTTTATTCTTTACCATAGATTACTCATCCCTCTTATTATCCATGGTCACATTATCTGAATCCTTTCTACTCTTAGCCTTGAGCTTTTTGGAGCCTGTTGTATGCTCAGTGTTTCAAGGAACATCTGCTGCAATAGTTTCCGTTGATTTTTTAGCCCTTGTTGGCTTCTGCTCTGGACAGCAACATACTGCTGAGATTTTATTCAAACTCGCAAAACAGCAACTTCACTTTTATTTTATGTCTCTGTTTCCCAAATCCCAGGTTTACGACATTGCATGATCACTTTCCAGCTCATGAAGTTTGTTTTTATTTCCCCCTCTCTCCTTCATTATGTTCCTCCTTCATGGGTTATAGAGCAAGAGTGTACGTACTTGTGAATCGGAATTTTTAAAAAATTACATAGATAGGTATTTGGAAAACTAAAAGAGGGAGTATTTCATGGACATTTGTTGAGATTCAGAACTAATTTTGAAATAAATCAAGGTATTCTTTTTCGTATTTTAGTATTTCTAGGAATATTTTTCTTTTGACTTTATCGGAGACATAGTGCATGTAGTTAAAATTATATGATATGGCACGTTTGTTAGATTACAGTGAACAAAAAGAGTTATTATTCCACCAAATTGATAGTCAAAAGAAGGAGAATGAATCAAAACGTAACAAAACAACAACAACAAAAGCACTTATGTATTTGCTACTCAACTTCAATATGATAGGGTCATGTTAATAATGCTTGTTAAAACTCAAGTCTGAATTTAGAATTCTGATTTTCCACAAGATAGCCTTCACACGAATATGATGATTTTCATTCATTTAAATATGAGAATAAATACTGTAACAGGCACAAGGAAATGAAAAGCTAATTCATTTGAATGTAGAAGAATTTCCTATTAAAATTTTAAAATAAGATTTCCTTTTAAGAGGGAAATGGACACTGCCAAGCTTTGAAGGCAGAAGTCATTTGGATAACATTGTCTGTTGTTCCATATTAGCAGTCTTACCTTCAAATGACTATTTAATTATTTTTCTATTGTTATTAATTTTGAAGGTAGAATTGTGGAGCTATTGATGTTGCAGAGACGTCACATATTTTCTAGTACATTGTAACAAAATTGAAGCCTTTGGATTGGCTTTTTCTACATAAGCTAGAAAGCATATATTAAATATATACATAGAGCAAATGGTAAGATTCAGCCCTCAATGGCAAATGTACTTGCAAAAGTAAGAGGACAATTAAAATATCATCTTAGATGATATTAGCCTTGAGTTCTGATTTTATTTGCCAATAAATCTTCTAACATTTATTTTATTTCAGTGACTGTGTTAGCAATTCAACATCAGTATGTTTCCAAATGGCACAGCAATTTTTTAGACAGTATGAGCCAGTTTTGTTGTTGTTGTTGTTCTTGGTGTTTTTGTTTTTGTTTATTCATTTATTTATTTTGTTTATTTTGAGTTGGGTGGGGGCTGAACTGGTCATTCTTCAAAACCTGTCTATAGAGCTTTTGGGGGTTCAGAAAGGAAGTTATAGAATAGTCTTAAAATATCATAACCTTACAAATGTTCTCAAAAAAAATAGAAATAAGAAAACAACAATAAAAACAAAAATATAAGGGGTGCCTGGGTGACTCAGTTGGTTGGACAACTGCCTTCGGCTCAGGTCATGAATCTGGAGTCCCGGGATTGAGTCCCACATCGGGCTCCCAGCTCCATGGGGAGTCTGCTTCGCTCTCTGACCTTCTCCTCGCTCATGCTCTCTCTCACTGTCTCTCTCTCAAATAAATATATAAAATCTTAAAAAAAAAACAACCCACAAACATATGTTGCTTATTTTTCAATTACATGTCCTATAATAAAGCTTGTGTTGTGTGCCTCATGTCATTGTCATACTGTTCTGATTAAAAATAGTGGCTCTCTTAGGGAAAAAAACAAATAAGAGCTAAACTGTAAGTCATTATATTTTGTCCAAATATCTTTGGAAATTTTCTGGTTATTTTAATAATAATAAACTATATTTATTATAAGCTAATATTTTAATAATAATAAACTATAAATGTCTCTGCTCTTTCTTTCTTTCTGTTTTTTTTTTTTATTCCTGATGGTATTTACTAAATCTGATTATCATTTTCCCCAAGATATGGTTTTCAGTAAAGTCATTCTTTAAAATAAAGGAACTGGACTTAAATAACTCAAAACACAGAAAGTGATACACACCAAAAACTTGAGTCATATTTACTTTTGGTGTAGAAAAATTCTTCTGAGAAAGTTATTCAAGTCAAAACTAACTGAAAGATCTAAAACACAAAGTATATCCAGGTATGTGTGTGTATATGCATGTTTGTGTATCAACAAAAACCAGATACTGCTTCTTGGTTTATATTGTTTTGAACTCACTCATAATCATGTACATAATAATAGGATCCAACTTTTATTTATTTTTTTTAAGGATTTTATTTATTTATTTGAGAGAAAAAGAGAGAGAGAACATGAGCAGAGGTATGGGAAGAGGGAGGGCCCTAGGGAGAAGCAGACTCCCCACTGAGCTCAGAGCCCAATGTGGGGCTCCATTCCAGGACCCCAAGATCATGACGTGAGCCAAAGTCATATGTTTTAACTGACTGAACCACCCAGGTGCCCCCAGTCCAGCTTTTAAAGGAAAACATATAAATATTCACAAATACTGGGTATCAATCCAGCTGTTTAGCAAAGTATTTTACATAATCTCAGGAGGGATATCTAAATACATTTTTTTTTTTTTCCAAATGAGCAGGGAGTTCTTGGGAATTGAAATTTCCATTTGATTCTTTTACCTCTTCTCTAATATAGGAAGGCAGGTGACATTCTTGAATGAGAAGGACAACTCACATGCCACTTCTCCAATAAGTTATTTTGACAATAACATTCATCCAAAATATATTTTCTGAAGGTATTTCCCTTGAGAAATTATTCCCAATGCAAATACTAAGGTGTTTTGCTAACCCATGTAAAGTAGAAGATACATCATTCAGCAAACAATTAAATCATATTAAATATTACGGAAAAGTATGAGTTCCCGTCTGGGTTTTTGAAGGCTGCATCACAATCTCCTCTGTCTAATCAGATAGAACAAAAACTATGTGTTGCATGAAAATTTAATTAAATAGGCATAAATTAAATAATATATTAAAATAACATATCTTAGCCTCTTTTTGGAATAATGTTTCCAGCGGCTGAGAAAAAAGCGAGGCAAGATGGTAGTTAATAAAATTATTACCATGAGGAGCTTCAAATATAAATCCTACTTATGCATGGTTAGGTAAATTACAACTTAAGACTACCATTTTGTGGGGGCACCTGGGTGGCTCAGTGGGTTAAAGCCTCTGCCTTCGGCTCAGGTCATGATCCCAGAGTCCTGGGATTGAGCCCCACATTGGGCTCTCTGCTCAGCGGGGAGCCTGTTTCCCTTCCTCTCTCTCTGCCTACTTGTGATTTCTGTCAGATAAATAAATAAAATCTTTAAAAAAAAAGACTACTATTTTGTGTTATGAGAAATGTTTTATATTCAGGGGCAGTAAAAATTAACTTTTAAAAAACTGGATTTAATTTCAGTGGGTTAATACTAGAAGAAAAATGCTCAGATAATTTATTTTTATGCGGCCTTAAACATCCTATGTTTCTTTAGCATGAATAATCTAAACAAACCTGGGTCATTCAAACTTCAAAGGGACATGATAAAGGTCAAGAATAAATGAATGAGTGGCATTTGTGCTTCCACCAGGATACTATTCGCACCATATGGTTATGCTTTTTCATCATATGATACTAACACTGCAATAAGTCATGGATTTTCATATAATAAAAGTCTTCAATATCCGAAATAGAAATATATATTAATAACAGGACCAATCATAGTATTTCTTATATTCCTATTGGAGGTCAGGTAAAGGAGAGTCTATTGCTTCTTGATGCAGGGTTGTACTGGTGAGATTTAAAAAAAAAAAATCTGAATGCTGCATTTCATAAAATAAAAAAGAAACATAAAATCAATGGAATCAGACTTCACTGTAATAAAGCTACAAACAGGAATGACTGACAGATCAAGAAGATCACAAACTTTAACTGCCAGTCGTAAACTGGTTTCAAATAAGCTCTACTCTCCTTACTTCAGAAATATATATATATGTAAAATATATATTCATTAAATATAGATACAGAGACACAGGGACAGAGAGAGAGAGAGAGAAAGAAAAACAGAGATAGGGACAAAGATAGAACTCTACCAGCTATCCCTCTTGGGATTTTGTTCTCTTTGTCCTTTCCATTCCCTGCTCCCTTAAAGCTTCTCTCTCTCCCAATAATCTAGATTACTTTGCCATACTAAAGCATTAGCACCACCAGAGAAGAGTAACAGCAGGAATAAAGAATTAAAAGAAGGGTTTCTGTTTTATTTGTTTTAGTTGGTGAGTAAGAATGTGAAATCTGGAGGGGAACAAAAGAAAGGTAACCCAATAGTCCCTCTTTCTGTAGCTGTGTGAATACAAGTTCTTTACCTAAAATCTCTGGGTCTGGAGTGTCTGGGTGGCTCAGATGGTTAAGCGTTTGCCTTTGGCTCAGGTCATGATATCCAAGTCCTAGGATTGAGCCCAATGTCATTGGGGATCCAGGCTCTGCAGCGAGTTGACTTCTCCCTCTCCCTCTGCCTTTCCCCCTGCTCATGCTCTCTGCTGTGTCTCTCTGTCTCAAATGAATAAATAAAATCTTAAAAAATAAAATGAAATAAAATAAAAATGTCTGAGCGTCAGTTTCCTTCTCATTAGGCAGAGCTATTATGGAGGGTGAGAGAGAGTACGTATTAGTTATCTCAACGTGCCCATTTTAATGATGGCAGTTAAATGATGCTCTAACCAATGGGTTCTGCCTCAGTATAAAAGATAAAATGCTCAGAACTGTGATTAAGTCTGGCGATTCTACTGTATAGTTGTACTTCATTTCTTTTCTTTAAGAACACAAAGAATCACCACTATCATTTATTTTTTGAGCATCAACTTTGTGCCTTTTCTTAGTCCTAGAAAAGGAGTAGTTAAAAAAAAAAAAGCTGGCAAAAGTGAATCTTATCTTTCATTGGGGAAGAGAGACAACAGATTCAATAAATATGTAAAAATAGGTAGCCACTATACAGTGATAAGCAGAAGGGAAAATAAGGCAAAGAAAAAAAAAGAAATATGAAATATTTGGTGCAGAGTTTGACATTTTAAATTGGGTGCCAAGGGAAGGTCTTACTGAGGTAACATGTAATAAAAACTCAATAAATAAAAGAGTAAATGAGTAAATGAGTTTCACAATCCAGCCCAGGATACTATCGACCATTCATTACATCTACTCTACAAGAACATTTTTGGGGGGTTCTAAATAACTGACTTACAAAGGAGCACAAATGGAAATATACAAGAGTCAAACTGTGCATTCTAATTAAACTGTAAATTTCACCAACATCATTTGCTGGCTGTTCCAAGTCCCAGTTGACCTTAAAATAGTCAAAAATCGTAGCCAAATAAGATCAATTTGTAAGTGCTAAATACAATTCAAGGTATCACCCTATGGAAGCCATACAAGAGTATAATGAATGATACTGGAAAATATTGAAAATTTTTGATGTTTAGATAAGCCATGCATTTTCTATTAATTATTTTGTTTATCTTTTATAACTACTGCAAATCTAAGGAAATATATGGAGACCAAAAATAAAATATTCCAAAAGAAATGGAACTGATGTTTTCTGTAAAAATAAGGGTTGGCAATGATCTGTTGCCTTTTACCTCCTTATTGGTTATGCAACCAAAGATACTAGGATGATATTCAAATTTTGTAGAATTGATGCTCAATAACTTGAGAATAGATAATATTATTTTTCTGTTATTACCAGGAAAAGGTTCATATTGAATTTAGTTTTTTGTTATGTTTACTACTCTTGAATGTATCTCCTTTTCATCAGTGTTTTTTTTTTATAAAACTCCCTTCTGATGTCACCACGGTTTAATACCTTTGGAAGTGATTAAAAATCATTGTCCAAGTTAGTTTAAAAAAGTAATGTTGAGGGTCCACCACTATAAGCCACTTGTAAATTCTGATATTTGAATATCTAGATTAATTATTATTCTTTCAGATTATCTTTGCAATGGTTCACTTCTTTTAAAAATTTCTGACATATAATATATATCTATGTTTCATATATCTGACCTATATCTATCCTAGTATATCTAAATCAGACCTATTAAGTGAGTAGATCCATCTATCCCCATTTTTTAGACTACAGGCCTGCTCCTCTTCAATAGTAAGGAACACATGGAGAAGAATATATACCTCTCTCTCTTACCCAGTTTACAACTATTCAGTTGTCCTTTTCTAACAGGAATTCTCTCCCTCCCCTGATGTTTTGTACTGGTTCCTATATTACCTTATTCTCAAAAATTATTTTATCCTACTCTGAGTTATTGCCTAGGAAAAAAGACCAAAATTAAAAATGTTGTTAAATAGGTATGCACATGTAAGTTCTTATAAATGGGAAGAAGAAAGGAAACCGTGCATGCTCTCTTGGTATCTCTACTACCTGATACATTTTTGAGATCTGGTGAACAAATGGATGGTACCATTGTGAGTTTTTAAGAATGGGTGGATTTAAAGTTACCTAAATGATCCTGTGTGAATTCAAAACAAAACTGAATTTTACTTTTTTTTTAAATCTTTAACTCTTTTCCTTTCATTTATGTGCACAGTTGTGTTTTGATACCCATAACCAATTACTAACGTCAATCAAGCTGCAGTGGAATAAATTAAATCTCTGAGAAGCAAGAGGTTCATGGAACTTGTTGAAGCCCTTATAGCCCTCGACATCTCCTGCAATGCAAGGTCATAGAGAATGAAGCTTGCTAAGCGTTATTTTCGCTCCTAATCATTTGATCTCTACTTATTATTTGTGAATGATTGATCCTTTAGTTTGATTACTGTTTCCTCATTGTATAATTTATTCTAAGAGTGATAAAATTCATATGTTTTTTAAGGTTACTTCAGATTTCTAGGCAAGTGGATAACTATGCATATGTTAATGCTATATAATATAAATAAATATATAACTTTATATTAGAGCATAGGGTATATATAGAGTATTGCTTATCAATGGTGTTTTAAAGAAAACATTACATGTTATTTTATAAGTGTGGAGAGCAATTTCAGAGTCCAACAATGTAATAAGTAATGGAAATGAAAATACTAATAAGATCAGTAAATAAATGACATACGACGACATTTCTATCTGTCTAATCTGGTTTACTCAGGTATTCATGCAAATTGTTTCCATTTCTATCACACCACCACCTCAATTGAGGTAATATTAATGACTATATACTGAATGCTATAATAGAAGTATGATTTTGCCTTTTTTTGTGCCTTGAATTAGTTAATTCAAGATTTTAGTTAAAGTTTTCAATTAGCAATAATCGCGCCTCGGATAAACCTCATTGGCTACGATACTGCCAACCTCCCATTTTCCTTGTAAGTTTTCCTTGAAACTTAAAATAGTATTACCTTTTCTTGAGGACCAATGATCACCAGAAAATCAAATATTTTAAATTATTTAAATTCCATTAACTCATTGTTTCTCCCTCTTCCCAACCTCAGCACAATAATTTATGGCCTAGCATGACTAAGTCAAGTATCAGCAACTGATTGTGAATTTGTCTAAAAGAAGTGGTCATATTGCCCCTACTGAATAAGATATTTGTGGTCTTACAGAATTACCGACATAGAAGAACAAAAAATCTTAGTATCTTTGGAGAAGAAAATGACAATTACACAGATATCACAGCAAGCCACTTCGAATTTCAGCCCTAAATCATCAGTCCTTTGGCATGTTTTTGTTGCTCTAAGCCTATAGAGATCCCTACTGCTCCAACTTTTATAGTATGTATATGGTCAAAATTCCAAATTACTTCCTATCAAATTGCATCTGCTATTTACATTTTCTGCTATCTTGAACCTATTTTTCTTTTAGATCTGAGTTGTTCAACTACCTCACCAAAGTGATCAATAGTTCCCTTCTCAAAGTCACAGGCTTTGTTGGTGTTTCACTAATGCTAATCATGGGTTTACCAGGCTTCCAGAGATTTGACTTAAAAATGAGGTGATTAATAAAAAGAACATGTAATAATGAGACATTTGTTTACCTGAAAATAAGAGGATCCATAATACAGCAGTCGACATGTTGTATTTATAGTGTGCTTGAGCCATATATAACTTATAATTGGGTTTCAACTCAATAAATTAACTCAATTATTTACATGGCACTGAAAGATGTTAGAGTACAGATGATATACATATCTAATTCATCATTGTGCATGTCCTTGTGCGTAATGTGCTATGTTTCTACAACATTCTACTTCCCCATAATAAAAAGTCTAGTCTTTATCTAATTCCTCTGAGTATAAGGTTGTCAATAAATAATGCAGAGACAAATAAATGCAACAATAAACAGATACTATGAACCAATAGATCAATATGAATGTGCATTAGTGTCTGCATTTCGAAGGTGGTTTAGCTTAAAGAAAAGCTCCATTTCACATGCATGCCTTGTCTTCTTCCTTCTTTCAACATCTGCTTTCCTAGATATACTAGTATAAAGGAGCCCTTGGAACCTTCAAAACATTTCATAAAGAAAAACAGAAATAATAGATTATTCCTATCTGCAATAGTTACAGAAACAGCGCTAAGAATAGAGCCACTGTTTTTGTATAAATTAGAACTAATGCATTTCATGGTTGATCTTATCAGAGAGAACTAAGAGCGTGGCTGCAAAGCATTGAGAATAGGTTTATAGCTCTGATTTCTAATTGCTATTTTTCAAATTCCAAATGATGAGCTCTTAATTTACTTGAGAATTTGTTTTTTTTTCTAGATTAGTAAAATCTCCACTAATATAAAGAGTGCTACAGAAAAATAGTTCTGTTTGCCTCATAAAAGCAGAATCTGAGTTACTGAGTCAACATGTGGGCTCTCTACCAACTACCTTTAGAGAGATAATTAAGTAATGTTTACGCTTGGATAAATTTACATGTATCATCAGTATTGATTCATAAGAAGAAGTGCGGAAAAGACCAGAGAGGTGGAATCATCTTGCCTTTTCATTCTCTTCCTTTATAGGGATATTAGCATGGAGGGAAAGTGGAGGGGAAGGAGAAGAGCTTGGGTAAGTTTTAGGTCGGGACTGACCCAACCCTGGCTTTAAAAATAAGGAATCAGATGCTGGTAGGACTCTAAAAGGGCCAGACGGACCCACCTCATAATACAAGCAATTTTGTTGACAAAACTCAAATTCTCAAATCTTTGATTCTTCTCCTTGGCATTGCTTGGATGGACAATGTCAGTAGTTATCTCGGGGATTCTCCTGCTTGTACCATTTCCTGGCTGACATGCTTCTTTCTTATTGACATATTCTTCCTTCACATATACTCACCCATTAAATAGCTTTACTCGCTGGTAGACTAACCCCGAAGCTAAAGAAGCTTAAGCTCTTCGGTTGAACAAGTCTCTTCCAAAGCCAGAGCAAACTTCACATGGTAATATATTTTTATAATGTCTGCACAAGGAAGGCATTTGTGTCTGAAATTTCTTCCAAGACAAACTTCGGTCCCCACAAAACCTGAATTCATTCCTCGTTATGGTTAAACACTACAATCCTAGTCTGGGAGCCACTGTGTCATATCATCGTGATTCTTCATGTACATATTCTGATCTTAAAGTGTAAGTTTCATAAAATTATCTTATCTTTGCTTTTAACATCTTAGGGAATCTTCAAGGTGTTTTCCACCTACTCACACCACATGGCAACTTTAAAATAAAAGGAAGCCAAAATTTAAGCAGTAAAGGATATGTCTGACAGATGAGTGCAACTTAGCTTAAGAGTTTTATCAGTCTCAATTTATTTACTGTCTGCTGCTTAAATAGCTCTAATATTTGCAGGCCATTTTAAACATGTCCTGCAAAGTTGCACTGGATCTTTGTGTCATTCTTTTACTTCCAACCTCTTAAATATTCTTTAGTGTGGTATTTTCTAAGCAGGTACTAATGTTAATGTCTATTTTTGGCACAAAACTTCCTAAATGTCTCATCTGTTCCTTATTGAGATGTCCTATGTAATTAATAAGTCGGTAATTATTTATTTATATAGTCCCATGTTTCCCAAATAGACCAAGATAGAGATCATTTTGGTATTCTCGATTATGGTCAAAATAATCAAGATCATTATAACACAAACCATTGTCTTTTTGTACTTTAAAAATTTCAGGAACTATGTTTTCTTTCGCACTGAAAAAGAGAACCACCAACCGAAGAAGGGCACATCAAATAGATTTGGATGATGGTACGGTGATGGGATGAGAGGAAAGTAATTGTCTTTTAACCATTGTGCCTATTTAAAATATGTTCATGGCCAAAATACCCTAGAAACAATTATTTTTAATTACATTTTGTAGATGAGCAAATTGGGGCTCATATTCTTAGCTAACTTAAAAGGTAAGTATGAGGACTAGAATTCCTATTTAGCTCACTTACCTTAAGATCCGTTCCAACTAAGAGGGAAGGTATTATAAGTGTTAATTAACACTTTGTAAAGTATTTTCATTTATGTTGTGTTATTTATCCTTCACAACAATTCTGTTGTGTCACATTTTTTTACAGGTGTACAAACTGAGGTTCAGAGGGGTTAAATGCATTTAAAAATACTCCTACTATAGCTTATTCAGCAGGGGCTCCAACTGAGGACTCCAGGTGTATTTGAATCTGATTCAAGAATCCACTGTACTGGGGCGCCTGGGTGGCTCAGTGGGTTAAAGCCTCTGCCTTCAGCTCAGGTCATGATCCCAGGGTCCTAGGATCGAGCCCCACATCGGGCTCTCTGCTCCGCGGGGAGCCTGCTTCCTCCTCTCTCTCACTCTCTGCCTGCCTCTCTGCCTACTTGTGATCTCTGTCTGTCAAATAAATAAATAAAATCTTAAAAAAAAAAAAAGAATCCACTGTACTATGCTGCTAGAAAAATGACTCCTGTTTATGTGTATATCTTCAAACTATGAATAATAGAATTAAAAAGTTATAAAATATTCTGTCATTCATCTTAAAATTGGTAAGTACTAAGAGGCAAAAAAGGCATAAAAGTTATCATCAGATAGTAATTTCTAGAAAGCTTATAATTAAGTTGTCATGAGAATTATAATCAATTGGGGAGGGAACAACAACAAATGGTTTTGATGATTCAAACTTTACAATGAGACAAAAGCACCTAAAAAAAAAGTGTTGGCTCCCCAAATAAACACCAGATTCAAGTATGTCACATGGTAGTTCTGAGTTTAAGCATGGCCTGTAAGAGAAGAATTCTAAGATTTCCTTGAACAGATTTATTATCATTTCCCCAAAGGCTTGGTCGTACCTGGCTGGAAGCCTGGGTAGAATGATGCAGGACCGTTCTGGGGGTCAGCCTAGATATGAGCTAAGACAAACTTGAAGCCTATGAGTTGGTGAAAAAGATGCTTGTTGAAGTATTTCTTGCCTACAGATCTAGTTTTTAATCTAAATTTAAAAAACCTAGTTAATATGGCTTAACTTTTTTAAAAGATTTTATGTATTTATTTGGGAGAGAAATAATGAGAAAGCAAGTAAGCCAAGGAGAGGGGCAGAGGGAGAGGGGGAAGCAGATTCCCTGCTGAGAAGGGAGCCAGCTATGGGACTCCATCCCAGGAGCCTGGGATCATGACCTGAGCTAAAGGCAGACACTTAAAAGACTGAGCCACGCTGGTCCTCCAATATGGCTTAACTTTTTATTTCTTGTCTCAAACGGGAACCCATTTTTATCTAAGAAAAATCTCAAGAATGCATTTTTCAGATGTTACAGATGTGTAAGTATGTTTTAATGGACTGAATTTGGTCTTGGAGGTAGTTATACTTGGGCTTCCATCCCAACTCTGGTACTCTGTAGCTAAGTGGTCTTAGAGAAGTCTTTAATACCTCATTTCCTTAAAAATAATCCCTCTCATTTCCATGAATGTGCTAACATTATAGATTAAATATGAACAAGGAACATGATTAATACTCAGTATAAACTGATGATAGTAATGATGAAGGTAGCTAAACTCCATATTACTTTTGTTTAAATGAATAATGTGATGAAGATTCTAGACCTTTTACTAAACAACCATAGTGAAGTCCTCTGGCATCAGAGCACAAACAACATAATAACTTGAAAATGATTTCACATCTTTTACTAAGCAACTATGATGAAGCTATTCAGCCAGGACATAATTAATAACAAATAAAGGGACAGACTGCTGAAAACACCAATGGCTTAAGTAAAAATAAGATGGCAGTTCAAAACAAGAAGGAAGCATCTGTGGACCTAAAATTATAGCTGAATCCTCCCCCTCCTTAGTTGGACCCAAGTATCGAGTTAATTCTTGATTGCCCAGCCACCTGTCTGAGCTCTTACGTAGCCTAAGATAGAAATGCGCAGAATCAGTGTTAAATGTTATCAATTCCCATATTGCACGAAAAAGTATTTACATTAGGTGCATCCGGGTGGCTCAGTAGTTAAGCAGCTAAGCATCTGCCTTCAACTCAGGACATGATCTCGGGGTCCTGGGACTAAGCCCCGCTTAGGGCTTTCTGCTTAGCCGGGAACCTGCTTCTCTCTCTCTCTCTCTCTCACCACCCTTTGTGTTCTCTCTCACTCTGTCTTGGTCTCTCAAAAAAATAAATAAAATCTTTTTAAAAAAGGTATTTACATTAGATGATAAAAACATAAGGAAAAAAATTTATATGGTGATATAGCACCAGTAGTTTTAAAAAACTGAGAATAACCAAACAATTTTTTTTTTCCCCAGAACCACTCCAATTCTAACCAAGTGCCATACATACCACACACAATTCTGCTACAAAATACAAAATTAAGAACGTTTAGGAGCCATATCTGGCAGGAAACCAAAATATTAAATACAACCTATGGAATAATTTTTAATATTTAGATGCCAGTCACACAAGTCAACAGCAACAAGAAAACCCTCAACACATTAAACAAAATTAGGATAGCACTCCTGACACATAACAAAGTACAAAAGAGAAAGTTGTGATAATGAGAATAATCAGAGACTATAATAGTAACTTGATGGCTGTACATTCTAGGCCCCAAAATCCAGATGGAATAGTCGGTGTACATAGTAAAAAAATTTTGGATGGTCAAATGAAGATAAATAGCATTAACTGAGTCCATAATATCTGTGCATTTACTGAATACAACTATGTCACAGTGTAAGAGTCACTGTCATACACATAAAAATTTCTATTTATGCAATAGTTTCTAAATGTTATGGGATCATAACCACTATTATTAATTTAAAACAATGTATTTGTTCATAGGAAATGCAAGTGCCTTTAATGCAGTATGTATAAAACCATCCTGCTATTATATAGGCTGTGCTCATTATATTTTACTAATTTGGGAATAATATAATGCAATATGGAGAGACAATGTAACAAAGTTATGTTTCCTCAAGCCAGGTCCTCAGAATACCAAAAATGCACTGAGATCAAATATTATCTTGGAAATTTGACATATTACATGTCCTTTCTTAGACTAAAATGCACGTTTGATGTACTAAAGTCTCTGTGAAGTCCTGTGGTAAAGATAACTATTTATCTTTGTTTAATATAGCGTGTTTTGTTATTACCTATTAACATTTAAGGAATGTACCATATGCTTTAGGAAGTGCTGATCTAAATTATAAAAGTTCTCTCAATATATTAGGTCTTGGATATTTTAGTTCTCTTTCTTATAAAGACAGAGACAGAACTGGACAGAACTCATATTCTTCTATAGCCATATGCTGATTCAGATAAACAAAATACCTGGAATTTATAGAAGGGATTTATATTTTTAAAATACTCTCTGTCATTTCATCAACAATATTCTCCTAAAGCATTCGCAGCTATCCCAGAAGTGAGATGAGGAACCCTCACACCACAGCTAGATCTCTGATAACCAGTATCACTCACGCCTAGTCAGTCTGTAAATCCTCCATTATTTTTTTTGAAGCCCATATCTTTCCTTTTGGCCTGCCACAGTCTTCTATACTTCTGCTCTCATTCTACCTCAAGTACTAGAAATTCCTCTTATTTCCCCAAACTTCCATCAATATGAAACTCCAGCTTATAACCTTACTATGGTTTCTAATCATTTTCTGAGAGGATAAATTTATGAACACAGACCTGCAAGAGATTTCCTACTCTGTTTCCTTCTATTGGGTGTCATTTATCTTCAGCCATTGACTAAATATACTTGCTCAAAGGGAAGACTAAATACTCTCGTTACTTTCTGCAATACTTAGGGTGACCTAGATATAATGGACATTTGCCAGAACTGCCATCCATGTGCAAATGGCCTCATAATATTAAGAGGTAAGTGTTGCTTGCATTTTCTTAAAACTAAGGCTATATATCAGGTGCATGAATATACCAAATTAGAACGTGCTCCACAATAATTATATAGTTAGAATATGATACCCTTAATGTTCTGTTTTTGGCAATAGCAACAGCTAGCAAGTATTGTTGTTCTTAATGCGGTAGGTACTATGATCCCCATTTCACAAATGAGTACACTAAATCTCTAAGAGACTGAGCACATTTTTCTAAGTTAAACAATTAGGAAGTGTGGAAGACAGACTTCCCTGGAAGCCATGATTAATGGCACCGTGTCACCCTTCTTCTACTCCAACAATTATTAATTGGACTAAGCTGCTGTAGACAGGCCAAGCAGAGTGCCTTCCCTCTCAGATTCTCCTGTGGGAGACATTCCTGTCTCAGGGTCAGCTATTTTTTTAAATGTATAATTTGTGGGGCAGCCATTTTCTTCCTCATGGAGAAAGACAAGTGAAAGGGAGACTAAAACGAATGTGATGAGAAACAATGAAGAAGTCCTAGGTATAATAAATTGCCACACAATTCCATTTCTGACTTATACAATTTGGCACTGATTTCTATTGTATGCAACCAAATAGTTCTATTTCTAATATTCTGTGTCTGCCTGATTCTTTGCCCTATTATGCTGCCTTTCCTTTAGGTCTCCTTCTCCTTATGGGCGAGAGAAGAAAGGAGGGAGGGAGGGAGACAGAGAGAGAGAGAGGGAGAGAGAGAGAGAGAAAAAGAGAGAGAGAGAGAGAAAGGAAGGAAGGAAGGAAGGTAGAAAGAAAGAAAGAAAAAAGGGAGAGGGAGGGAGAGAAAGAAAGAGGAAGGGAGAGATGGAGAGAAAGAAAAAGAAAGAAAGAAAGAGAGAGAGAGAGAGAAAGAAAAGAAAAGAAAAGAGAAAGAGAAAGAAAGTTATTTATGTAGGCCCCTCCTTTCTGGACCTACATAACAGAGAAGGATCTACATATAGTATCTTGCAGGAAAGGAACCATCCCTGATAAAATCACAATCACTTATAATTGAAATTTCTGGAATAAAGCGTTGAAAAAGGGAGTAGCATGAGATTTGACAAACTCAGGGAAATGGTGTAAGAAAATTATACTAAAGGATTTGTGTGTTTTTAACATAACTAAAAATGAAAGTTATCTCAGTGCTCTATTTAAAAAATCAGTTGCACATAGTCAAGTAGATACACAAAGTACTGATTGTTGGTTAAGGTAGGGAGTTTGCTTGGAAGCAGATGGCCTGAAGAAGGAAGGAGCAGGGCATGATCATAAATCATAACAGAAGAAGACAAAGGACAAGGAAGCAAGGCAAGGAGGGTAAAAGAAGCTGGATAACAAAAGATCCAGGCAGAAGCAAAAGAGAAGGGGGTAAAAGGAAGGGCATAGTAATAAAGGGAAGGATGGGATGCCAACATGATGGAACATGCCCAGAATCCTAATGAAAAGCTGCAGGACCGGAGAGCATAGAGCTAAGGAGCAACAGTGAAAGGCCACACAACAGTTGGACAGTTTTTAAATGTAGCATTGTGCCAGAGGGCTTGTAGTGGGTCTCGCCCCACAGAGAGTCCTTTAAAATTTAAAGTACATGGCTTTCCTTAATTGGAAGTCATTCTTTGAACGAAGGCCACAGGTTTAGGGAAGAAAAACTTGACATCAGAACGCAAAGAAAGAAGAAAAGAGGTGAAAGACAAAAGTGGGCAAAATTACAATAACAGCAGTGTTAATCAATTACTATGTTGCCAGTGCCCAGAATTTTTTTCTCCCTTTAGAAAACCTCCTGGTTCTTTCCAAATGACCTTGACTCATAGCGAAGGTATCTCCACATATCAATTTAATACTTAGAATTTCCACACAATTCATTTGATTATTTTTACTACCGGTGTAATTTAAACAAGGCAATAACAATATTTCAGTTCCTGTGTCCTTGCATAGATAAGCTGAACTTGGATCAGAAGCACTTTTGGAAATACACAAAAGCAGAGGGCTTAAAATTGCCACTAGGAGTCATGCCTCGTCCAATGTAGCAACGAAATTCTAGACACATTGGTATGGATGTAAATCTTCCTCTTTCCACTCTTTTCTCCTAATTTACTTCTAGTGTGAGAGACTGACTCTGTAGACAATGACCAGACAACTATGACCACAGCACTCTGACCTAGGTAAGGTGTCCATTAAGCCAAACCACAATCTCTGCAGCCACTATTCCAGGACAGTTAGTACTCTGTCATCAAATGCTATTTTGCTACCGCCCTTTCCCTTTACAACTCAAGTGAGACTGAAAAGAAAGCCAAATCACCTTCTTGAACCACTCAGTCAAAAGCCCCACTTTTCATTACCCTACCTCCAACTTCCCCGTGCCAATAACCTCCAATCAGAGCATTTCTGAAATCTTCCTTTCTTTTTCCCCTACTGTAAACCTTTCCTACTCTCCCGCCCGCCATGAAAGATGCCAAACACAAGTGATGGCTGACTCCCTTGACATAATAAGCTCTTAGTTAATAGCCTTTCTCTGCTCTTGTTTAGGTGGTCTTTGTATATTTCCACAAATGCTTGAGATTAAAGTAGCATATGGATGCTAATGATTCCCAATATTATATTTCCAGCCCAGACTTCTCCTGAATGTCTGGCTCCCTCCACAACATCTATACATGGAAATTTAATGAGTTTAACAAACTCATTAGTTTAGCAAAAGTTTAACAAAACTTAACATGCCCAGAAATACCCACATGGTGCACATTCCCTAAAGACTCCACCATTCCAATTTCCGAAGTCTAATGTCTTGACCATAGCTCATGATTTCTCTCATTCTCATTTGCCTTGTACCTAATTCAATAACAAATTCTGTTCACTCAAAAGATATTCATAATATGATTAAATTGTAACATTTTGCCATGGCATACTTAGTTGTTTGTCCAAGCTATCATCACCCTTCATCCAGATAACTATAACAACCTTTTAATTGATTTCCTTGCTTATACCCTTGACCTCCTGTTTCCTGTCAAAACCACATCCACAGTAGTCCTTTTAAAGTGTCAATCAATTTGGCACTTCTCTGCTCCCTTTCTCACTCAGAATAATTGTCAAAGTTGTAAAATTTTCTACAAGGTCTTACATAATCTCCTTACCAACATCTTTTTTTTTTCCCCCCCAGTTCCCTCTCAGGTACAGCTGTTTGGACTGTGATAGTTACCTCTTCAAAAGCTGTGCAATGACCTTTGATAGAGTCTGCTATAAACAAACAAACAAACAAACAGTGTTAAAGGATACATTTTAAAGTCAGAATGCAGGGGCTCCTGAGTGGCTCCGTCAGGTCATGACCTCAGAGTTGTGAGACGGTACCCCGCTTCAGGCTCAATACTGAGTGGGGAGTCTGCTGGAGATTCTCTCTCCCTTTCCCTGTATCACCCACAACCCTGCTCACCTGCTCTTGCATTCTCTCTCTCAAATAAATAAGTCTTTAAAAAAATAAAAATAAAAAGAGGGGGTGCCTAGGTGGCTCGGTGGTTTAAGTGTCTACCTTCGGCTCAGGTCATGATCTTGGGGTCCTGGGATAGAGCCCCGCATTGGGCTCCCCACTCAGTGGGGAACCTGCTTCTCCCTCTCCTCCTCCCCCTGCTTGTGTTCTCACTCTCACTGTGTCAAATAAATAAATAAAATCTTTAAAAATAATTAAAAAAGAGAATGTAATCATAAATCTCACACAAATATAACATGAACATCTGCCAAATAATTTATTTACCTTCTTAATTAATGAGGGAACCAGTAAGATGTTGCAACTTGTTTAAAGGAGAATCAAAAAAGCAGAGACACATACAGAGAACAGCAATTCTGAAATGAATTTATAAATATAAAGAGACCAGAATTATCCAAAGAACAATCCGTTTTCTATGTATAAGGATCACTTCCATTATCATCACTTTTCTACAACTTCTAGAGTTTTAAAATAGTCCAACAAGAAATTCGCATGAGTGAGCTAGACAGAACTTAGTCTTTTAGTCTCTTAGTCTCTTCTTTTTTCTTTCTGTTTTTAAATTTAAAAATGTTTTAAGACTTATCTTGGCCAAAGAAAGAAATTGAGCAGGAGGGGGAAGGGAAGAAGGGGGTGTAGAGGGGAAGGAGAGTAGAGAGAAGGGAGACCGGGAGAGGGAAGGGGAGGGGAGGAGGATCTAGGAGAAAGAAAGTGCATCAGGGGAGGGGGATTGAAGTTTTTTTCTTTAACACTTGAAAAACCCAATGTGGAAAGCAGACTGAAGATGGTAAGATGTACTGTGAGAACTCAGGAAATAGATTCTGAGATAAAACAGGGAAGAAGTAGAGGTGGACCGAAGGAGGCTTCATAAAAATTTTCAGGTAGTGAAAATTTGCATGACAGAAAGTAAAAGAGAAAGCAATTAGATGATAAAAGAAGAATACATACAGAGAGAGTAAGAAAAATGGAGAAGGAAATGAATCTCTTTAAAGCACTTTGGGATGAAGAAGCAAGAATGCTTGCCACTCTAGTTCCTACAAGTCCACTGGAGTACTGTGTCTCCTGCTTGTGAGAACACACTCCTACCTCTGTGAAGTCCAGCTGTTCCAAGGCTTTGGTGGGATTCCTGCTCTACTTACTCCCAAAATTACCTCAAAATAATCCTGCAACACTTGAGGTAGCTTGAATTAGCATTTTCCCCCTCCCACATACCAAAGACCCCAAATATAGCAATATTCAAGTTGGTATTTGATTTCTACCACACTTCTTGGGGTGTAGTATGTGTTATATAAATACTTAGAGAAGTCAAGAGACTTAAACAAATGTAATCAGATTTCTCTAAGTTAGCCAAGCTGGTTTTTAGAGACTGTGAATCTCAAGTGCATTCACTAAGAGCAAAAAGTAGCTATGCACATCTTAGCCCCTTGCTCACCTCATTCCCTACCTATCTTTATATATATTGACCATTTTAATCCAAAATGTTCAATAACTTGATTATTGACACATTAAATTCACAATCTCTTTCAAATAGAGATGGTTTAGTGTTTTTCTTTAGTCACCTGCCTAATAATGAAATTTAAGCAACTGTTGTTCATTATCTATCTTTCCTCTATGCTCTATTTCCCAAAAAATAAAACTGTGAAGAGATGTGCTGAAATTGTTATACTGACAGAGGAAAAGATTCCCAGTAGAATGTATTACAAAATTTTGAGTTTTAACCAAGAGTAAAGGAAAGTCAAATAAAATTAAATTATACTTTTGCAGGTAATATTCCACTTTGTGTGCATGTTAAGGACATAGATATAGAAATGAATACGTAAAACCATGATAGATAGAGCCAAATTATTCCCTTCCTCTTTCTCCTTTCCTTCATCTTTTTTTTCCCTTCTTCTTCCAAAAATGTGATTGATGTAGAAAATTAATGTAAACTGAATATGAAAGAAAAAACATTCCTACAGTTCATTTCTCCAATGGGGTATCAATACCAGGAACATCACTTTATAATTAAGTTTAAAGAATTTTAAGGCCTATGTAATCCAAAAGAGTATAAAACCACTACTGGTTGTTTTTTAAAACACTTCTGGAATTATCAAAGTGTCAAAAGTCAAAGAACTCATTATTTTGATAGGCAGACATTTCATGTACTAACAACTATGAGTAAATTTATTTTTGCACACTAATTCAAAATATAGTGTCCTATAATTCCTACTTGGTCATTAAGAATACTAAAATATATAGCGGTACAAGCCTTTCTCAAGAAACAAGAAAGGTCTCAGGTACACAACCTAACCCTACACCTAAAGGAGCTGGAGAAAGAACAAGAAAGAAACCCTAAGCCCAGCAGGAGAAGAGAAATCATAAAGATCAGAGCAGAAATCAATGAAATAGAAACCAAAAAAATAATAGAACAAATCAACGAAACTAGGAGCTGGTTCTTTGAAAGAATTAATAAAATTGATAAACCCCTGGCCCGACTTATCAAAAAGAAAAGAGAAAGGGCCCAAATAAATAAAATCATGAATGAAAGAGGAGAGATCACAACTAACACCAAAGAAATACAAACTATTATAAGAACATACTATGAGCAACTCTACGCCAATAAATTTGACAATCTGGAAGAAATGGATGCATTCCTAGAAACATATAAACTACCACAACTGAACCAGGAAGAAATAGAAAGCCTGAACAGACCCATAACCAGTAAGGAGATTGAAACAGTCATTAAAAATCTCCAAACAAACAAAAGCCCAGGGCCAGACGGCTTCCCAGGGGAATTCTACCAAACATTTAAAGAAGAACTAATTCCTATTCTCCTGAAACTGTTCCAAAAAATAGAAATGGAAGGAAAACTTCCAAACTCATTTTATGAGGCCAGCATCACCTTGCTCCCCAAACCAGACAAGGATCCCATCAAAAAAGAGAGCTATAGACCAATATCCTTGATGAACACAGATGCAAAAATACTCAACAAAATACTAGCCAATAGGATTCAACAGTACATTAAAAGGATTATTCACCACGACCAAGTGGGATTTATTCCAGGGCTGCAAGGTTGGTTCAACATCCGCAAATCAGTCAATGTGATACAACACATAAATAAAACAAACAACAAAAAAAAAAAAAAAAAAAAAAGAACAAGAACCATATGATACTCTCAATAGATGCTGAAAAAGCATTTGACAAAGTACAGCATCCCTTCCTGATCAAAACTCTTCAAAGTGTAGGGATAGAGGGCACATACCTCTATATCATCAAAGCCATCTATGAAAAACCCACCGCAAATATCATTCTCAATGGAGAAAAACTGAAAGCTTTTCCGCTAAGGTCAGGAACACGGCAGGGATGTCCATTATCACCACTGCTATTCAACATAGTACTAGAAGTCCTAGCCTCAGCAATCAGACAACAAAAGGAAATTAAAGGCATCCAAATCGGCAAAGAAGAAGTCAAATTGTCACTCTTTGCAGATGATATGATACTATATGTGGAAAACCCAAAAGACTCCACTCCAAAACTGCTAGAACTTATACAGGAATTCAGTAAAGTGTCAGGATATAAAATCAATGCACAGAAATCAGTTGCATTTCTCTACACCAACAGCAAGACAGAAGAAAGAGAAATTAAGGAGTCAATCCCATTTACAATTGCACCCAAAACCATAAGATACCTAGGAATAAACCTAACCAAAGAGGCACAGAATCTATACTCAGAAAACTATAAAGTACTCATGAAAGAAATTGAGGAAGACACAAAGAAATGGAAAAATGTTCCATGCTCCTGGATTGGAAGAATAAATATTGTGAAAATGTCTATGCTACCTAAAGCAATCTACACATTTAATGCAATTCCTATCAAAGTACCATCCATCTTTTTCAAAGAAATGGAACAAATAATTCTAAAATTTATATGGAACCAGAAAAGACCTCGAATAGCCAAAGGGATATTGAAAAAGAAAGCCAACGTTGGTGGCATCACAATTCCGGACTTCAAGCTCTATTACAAAGCTGTCATCATCAAGACAGCATGGTACTGGCACAAAAACAGACACATAGATCAATGGAACAGAATAGAGAGCCCAGCAATAGACCCTCAACTCTATAGTCAACTAATCTTCGACAAAGCAGGAAAGAATGTCCAATGGAAAAAAGACAGCCTCTTCAATAAATGGTGCTGGGAAAATTGGACAGCCACATGCAGAAAAATGAAATTGGACCATTTCCTTACACCACACACAAAAATAGACTCAAAATGGATGAAGGACCTCAATGTGCGAAAGGAATCCATCAAAATCCTTGAGGAGAACACAGGCAGCAACCTCTTTGACCTCAGCCGCAGCAACATCTTCCTAGGAACAACGCCAAAGGCAAGGGAAGCAAGGGCAAAAATGAACTATTGGGATTTCATCAAGATCAAAAGCTTTTGCACAGCAAAGGAAACAGTTAACAAAATCAAAAGACAACTGACAGAATGGGAGAAGATATTTGCAAACGACATATCAGATAAAGGACTAGTGTCCAGAATCTATAAAGAACTTAGCAAACTCAACACCCAAAGAACAAATAATCCAATCAAGAAATGGGCAGAGGACATGAACGGACATTTCTGCAAAGAAGACATCCAGATGGCCAACAGACACATGAAAAAGTGCTCCATATCACTCGGCATCAGGGAAATACAAATCAAAACCACAATGAGATATCACCTCACACCAGTCAGAATGGCTAAAATCAACAAGTCAGGAAATGACAGATGCTGGCGAGGATGCGGAGAAAGGGGAACCCTCCTACACTGTTGGTGGGAATGCAAGCTGGTGCAGCCACTCTGGAAAACAGCATGGAGGTTCCTCAAAATGTTGAAAATAGAACTGCCCTATGACCCAGCAATTGCACTATTGGGTATTTACCCTAAAGATACAAACATAGTGATCCAAAGGGGCACATGCACTCGAATGTTTATAGCAGCAATATCCACAATAGCCAAACTATGGAAAGAACCTAGATGTCTATCAACAGATGAATGGATCAAGAAGATGTGGTATATATACACAATGGAATACTATGCAGCCATCAAAAGAAATGAAATCTTGCCATTTGCGACAACATGGATGGAACTAGAGCGTATCATGCTTAGTGAAATAAGTCAAGCAGAGAAAGACAACTATCATATGATCTCCCTGATATGAGGAAGTGGTGATGCAACATGGGGGCTTAAGTGGGTAGGAGAAGAATAAATGAAACAAGATGGGATTGGGAGGGAGACAAACCATAAGTGACTCTTAATCACAAAACAAACTGAGGGTTGCTGGGGGGAGGTGGTTTGGGAGAAGGGGGTGGGATTATGGACATTGGGGAGGGTATGTACTTTGGTGAGTGCTGTGAAGTGTGTAAACCTGGTGATTCACAGACCTGTACCCCTGGGGATAAAAATATATGTTTATAAAAAATTAAAAAAATTAAAAAAATAAAAAGAACTACTTTTGCTACATCCAAAAAAAAAAAAAGAATACTAAAATATATGCAATTTTCTTTCACATGATAAATCTTTAAATTTAGAAGAATTGTTATACCCTTCCTAAAGCATCTCAGTTCAGTTAACTATCCTTCAGACTGTATGATGTACATAGAATTCCCTATTTTAATTGTACTGTTCGATAACCCTACTTTTTTCAGCATTACTTTTAACTTAAGGCAACAATACTATTCTGCTCAATTCTTTTGTACGCTAGAGTTTACAAATGACTGTTCTTAAACCATATTCTCATCTCTGTGGGGCCTGTAAAATTTGAAGATATGCCAATAAAACCTAGAAGCTTTACTAGAGAATTTTTGTTTGTTTTTAATTTCGGTATTTTCTCCTTCTGTTTCTGTCTGTCTCATCATCATATTATATTGCTATCCCTTAGGAGATAATAGTTCATTTAATTCTTCAGGCGTAATATTCTTCAAACTAGATCTTGCCAACTCTTAATTTGTGCAATTGATTCTTTGATTTAAATGTGGTACTTTTACATTTATCTTACTAAGATTTAAGTTTGATTCTTTAAATATATAAATTATCAATCTTTGGACTAAATACCATTTGAGAGGACCTGCTTCCACTTGGCAAAGACTATCTACAAAACACCTACAGCTAACATCATACTTAATGGTGAGAAACTCAAAACCATTCTCACTATGATCAGGTACAAGGTAAGACTGTCCCCTCTCACCACTCCGTTGTAATGTCATACTGGAAGGCCTTCCTAACCCAACAAGACAAGATGAGATAATAAAAGTATACACATTAGAAACAAATAAAACTATCTTTGTTTACAGATGACACCATCATCAATTACCACTTATTTGTTGATGATTTGTGTTGTATCATCAGTCTAGATATTTCTTCTGAGCTTTCAACCTATAAACTTGACTTTTCATAGCATTCAGTGTCTATGTAATATTTACTTGAACATCCTAGAAATCTCTAATAACCAACATCTCTAAAAGTAGACTCAACATCTTATTCCGAAAACTGTTGTTCTTGTGTGTTCCTTTGATGAGTGAAATAAGATAGTACCACATCCTTCCCAGTAATGCGATTCCCAAATGGAATCCCTGCTGGATATCTTTAGTCCTCCATTTCTCTATGCCTCAAAATTCATCACAAATTTCCTTTGGATCAGGCACTTATCATTTCACTCCAGTGTTAGTACAATAGACAATCAAGTGCACTCCTTGCTTTTATTCATGTGTTTGTGTATGCTATCGAGCATGCATTTTAAGAAATTCACTATTCTTCTGCTTCCAGAAACATTTCCATAAAATGCAAATCACTTTGTGGTACTCCCCTGTTTAACAATCTTCAAACCTTCCCCTTAGCTTCATTAGAAAGTCCAAAGTTTTTAGAATATTATGCCATGCTTCTGATGATAGTTTCAGTCTTTATTTTTGGCTGCTGTTACTTCTAAAGTCTGAACACTTTTCTTCCTGCCACTGAACAAATTGCTATTTATTCTAGTTACCAACTTACATTGCTATTGTCAGTTTTTCTGCTTGAGAAAACTGCTTTCAACCATCTACTAGGCCAATTTTGCCTGCCTACCTCCTATTCTTTCTTCAGTGTTGAACTCCACTATGAAGACCTCCTTGAGAGTTCCTGACTTTTTATGCACTGATTGTCCTTTGTGCTAAGATTTTAGAAATGACCACAATGTGCTAAAAAGTAAGCCAGAATTTCCACTTGTCTAATTTACCAAGTAGACTATGGATTATTTAAGAACTCAAAACACAGCATCTTATTCATTTTAGTCCCTATAACCTCAAAGTCTATAGAATACACATGTTTAGGGGAAAGTTTTCTGAATGGTGGTCAAGCCATTGCTTTGTGTTTCTTTTATTTTTAAACACATTTCACCAATTACAGTGAACCTGTTGCTCCATTGTGCATTCTCTATAGTATATTCTACAAATTCAGTATATTCTATAAATTCAAACATTTAACATTTAATTCTACTGACAATATTTTATATATTCATACACACACACACACACACACACACACACACACACACACACACAGAATGAATAAATATAACTCCAAAGAGGGTAGTCAAATGTGATTCAATAAAAGCCTTAGGCTTAGAAAAGGAGCTTTCCAAGAGAATAGCCAGCAGTGCCTGGGTGGCTCAGTTGTTTAAGCATCGGCCTTGGTCTCAGGTAATGATCCCAGATGGAGTCCAGCATTGGGCTCCCTACTCAGCAGGAAGTCTACTTTTCCCTCTGCCTCTCCCTACCCAGCTCATGCTCTCTCTCTCTCTCGAAAATAAATAAAATCTTTTAAAAAGAGAGAGAGAAAATAGCCAGTTATTTCTCAAATTTAAGCAGGAGGAAATGGTAGTAATCAAAGGAATAAACCTTCATTAGAGGTTTTAATTTATTTCCAAAGAAAAGCTATTAGATACTGAAATAACCTGCTAGGGAAGTTTATGGAGTTTCTTCTGTACAAGCATCATAGTTATATATAGGATTGCTGTTGAAGTCAGACAGTTTGTATCCAATTTGTGTCTGAATATGGTTCTAGTAAAAACAGAGAAGATAGCTTTTCAGGGCTATTTTTAGCCTTTAGATTTTGAATCCACTTTATTTTATTTATGATTATGAAATTCTTGAATTGTATGCTCAGATAATACTCTGTATTATTTCATTAGCCTAATAAAATAAAACTTTGTGTTTCTTATGCAATAGAAATGTAAATTATCTGTACAATATTAAGTTTATAAATATGTTTTCCAAGACACAACATGATGGATTATTGTCCCACTGAACATTCAATATGAGTTCTTGCATGGAAAGGAAAAGGAAATTCACTTTGAACTGAATTGAGATAAACATATCTCATAAGTGAATCAAGTTTCAATAATTCACAAGCGGTAAAACCCAAAGTAAGTCAAAGGAGATATATTATAAATGCCATAGCCCAAATCCAAACTAGTATGATCATGATATTAAATTATATGCCCTACTTATCAATAGATTTCTCTTCCACACCTTTTTTGAAAACACAATTTAAAATGTTTTATATCAATATTCAACAAAAGTGTATATTTTAATCATTAAAAATAGACTGCATAAAAAATAGACTGCATATTTCTTAAAACATTTGATGTTGCTTTATTATCTTTTGTGAACAATAAGAATGTCACCATATATGGAAGGCTATAAGCACTAGTACATTTCCCTTGAAAAGTCAAAAAATATTTGGAAAAAAAAATTTTTTTTTCATTTTATTTCTTACATTTAAGATATTCTTTCGATTTGAAAACAAAATGCAATCTTCAACTTCTTTAGGCAATAATATTTTAAGAAGTCAATCTGCTACTATCATTTGTGATGTAATATAAAATTTACTATTTACCTTGATTTGGCTTAAATAATATCTGGATGTTTCATCTAGGCCAACTTTGGAAAATAATTTAAAATTATTCAATGATTCAGGTGCCTGGCTAGCTCAGTCGGTAGAGCATGAGACTCTTAAAATTATTCAATGATTAGCTTCTATTAGAGGTAAGAGACAAAATTTTACCACCGCAAAGGTAAAACTAATTTAACCTTTAAAAAACTATTCAGGGCACCTGTCTGGCTCAGTCAGAGGAGCATGTGACTCTTGATCTTGGGATCATGAGGTCGAGCCCCATGTTGGTGTAGAGATTAATTAAACAAATAAAAACTTTAAAAAAATTATTTTCCGATCATTACAGCCAAATTTCTAAATCCAAAAAATACCTGCCAAATACCTTCATTATTTTGTTTCCGCTTAGACCTAAGTAGGAATGATATTTTATTTCTGCTAAATTGCTTATATTTCCAAATTGTGTTAATATAAGACTAACTGAGTTCTTGAATTTAGACAGGTTCACTTGAAAACTGGCATTTTTATTTGTATAAGGATAAATATATGAAAATCAGCCTAAGATTAAGATTAATCTTAATTAATTTTAATTAAGATTAGCCCACAATTTCAAAATCTTCCAAGAAATGTAATTTATGAGAGAAACTTTGTGATAAGTATTAATTGTTGATATTTTACCTACTTAGTTCTTGTAGCTCACTTCAGCTCACTTCACTTCACATCAACACAGACATGTGTAATATTTACTATCTCTGATACTAAAATGGAAGCATATATTCATTTACTTTACTAAATTAAATATTCTAATAGAAACAGGAGTTGGTTACATCATCAATAACACAAATAAAGCCTTATAGGTCATGATGTAGACCATGATCTCTAGAGAGATTTGAGACCAGGCTCTATGGCTTTGAATCTAACCTTGAAAATCCTCTGCATATAATTTTATAAACTTAGTCATCAGGGAGTGTTTTCATTTACATAATTATCCTATTGAGAATATTTACATCTCTCACAAGGTCCCTTTAACTATGACATCAATAGGATAGAAACTTAGAACTCCTCCTTACAGTTCTATCAAGTGTACCACAAATTATTCCTTTCACATTTTTAAATTTAGAAAGTGCTACTCAATCACCTTTATTTGTTTAGATCACCATCCTCCACACTAATCAGTTTTGATGGATATATTTATTAATCTTGTAACTGAAAACATACAAACTACAAAACTGGTGCCAAGAATTCATTCTCCAAATAGTAGGTATAAGTTATTGAATATGTGCTCATATACTACAAATTAACAATCAAGGCAGATAGTTCAATTCTCTATTCAGATCTCAAAAAATTTCTGTGGAAAATATTCATAGGTATATAGTGTTCTAATATTTTAGATACATATTAAGATTAGTGACATTTTTACATGCAGAAAAAGGTATCAAAGTGGACTTTTTATTATAGCATTAACACTCTGTAGGCCTTAGCGCTGTCAGTCCATCTTGTAGGTATGTTATAACATTAAAAATATCATTATAATATTGACTGTTGGAGATTATCCTTTGAAAAAGTTCATAACAATTGCAACATTGTGTATTTATGTTCATATTCTATATTATTTCACTAATCACCTTACTGGGTTCTTATAAAATAACAATTCAACAAATATATAACAAATCAACTTACCTGTATAATTCGGGCAATGTAACTGTGTAGTCCGCAATTTAGCCTTGCCCAATGAGAGGCCTGGGCTTTTCTCTCAGCTTCTGGAAGGTAATCCATGTCACACTTGACAAGAGTGACTTTATTCAGGGAAGAGACTGGCCACATCAAATATTATAGTGATGCTAGCCACACCCCAACTATCTCACAGAGTGGGTTGACCATGCTAGAAAAGACCAACAGACCACCCATGTGATTTAGGATGCCACATTGTATCAGTTAACGTGGTGACTGAGTTCAACCATGTGGCCAATCAGTCAATTAGTCAATCAGGCCAGGCCTATGTTATGATCCCTCAATAAAAACTCGACATCAGAGCTTTCAGGTGAGTTTCCCAGGTCAGCAGTACTCCCTGAATACTGTCATACATTAATGACAAGAAGATAACACATTCTGAGGACACTGGAAACTTTGCATTTGGAACCTTCCCAGACTTGACCCAATGAGTCTCCTTCTTTCTCTGATTTAATATTCATCCTTTTCTTATAATAAACTGTAATCATGAGTATAATAGTTTTCATTGAGTTCTGTAAGTTCTCCAATAAATTATTATATCTGAGAGTGGTTTTATGAACCCCCAAATTTGCAAGTGCTGTCAGAAGTGAAGGTGGTCTTGGGGACTGTGCCTTCGGCCTCTGAAGTCTACTTTTTCAACCTTCTAGCATACTACTAGTCTATACTAGACACCAATATTAATTAAATTCTACCTCAGCTTAATTGCAATCATTTTGCAAAATAATTAAAATACGTATCTGGTAAAATAAATAGCAGCTTTATGTATTGAGTGCTAACTATATGGTAGGTTCTGTACATGTATTAAACACTTGGTTTATCTTATCAGTCTGTGAAATAGATATTGTTACATCTGTTTTCTAGAGAGGAAGAGAAATAAATAACTTGTCTGAGATTCAATACAAAGTCAGAATTCAAAACCAGCTCCATTTCAAATCCCACACTCAGAATGACTATCAAATGCAGCTTCTCCTTGTTAACACAACTCCCAAACCTATTTTAAGGCTGAGTTGATTAAGTCTGAAATATCTTAAGGCTAAAAGCATATGCAATTTTGATTAACATGATTAGCAAATATACAAGGAATAGCTAGTTTAGACACATAAATATAGTGCTGGACACTTTTGGTGAACCCAAAATATATAGTTGTTCATTGCAAAATTATATCTACAACAGATTGTGCTACTGACTTCTCAAAGTTTCAAGAGTTATCAGCTAATTAGGGCAGCTGTGAAATCTCAGACTGATTTCACTACTTTCATTTGACACAACATGCTGCCAAGATGCTCCCAAATATAATGTAAAGTTTAACTATCAAACACTTGCAAAATCTTATGTAACTAAAGCTCATTCTATGAAGGCTAGAGAAACTTCTGACTATTAAAATAGGGAGAGATTTAGGAGATATCAGAAAGTGGCTCATAAACTAAAGATTGGGTATACTTTGTGCACAAACACAAGGCTATCTGGTACCAAATATATTTACAAACATTTAGATATGTATGGAACTGTATATGCATAGAAACTTCTAGAACTTATGCAAACTAAATCAAAGAGAATCACAAATCATCTAGTCCAGGCACATATAGGAACTATATAGGCATGACAGAAACTCATAGAAAAAGCAATAAATTCGGAGTCAGAATTTCATGAATTTTAATCTGAGGTTTGTCACTGTATGATTTTACTCATCTTCTCATGCAGTAATTATAAGAATTTAATGAAACATAACATATTCGAAAATATTCCTTATATATGTTGAAACATTATACTTATTCAATAAAATTTAGTAGAGGATATTAAAATTTTGATTCAGTCTTATATTATTAAACTATTGTAGTATAATATATTTATAATATTTATTTTTTACAGCCAGAACTTTGGGATTTGTTATGGAATGAATTGTATTCTCCCCAAAATCATACATTGGGGCCCTAATACACAGTACATCAGAATGTCACTGTATTTGAAAGCAGGATCTTTAAGAGATAATTATGATAAAATGATGCTGACAGGGTAGGCTCTAACCCAGTTTAACTGAGGTCCTTATAAGAAAAGGAAATTTGGACACAGAGAGAAAGAGGGATGTGCACCCACAAAGAAGAGACCATTTAAAGACACCATAAGTAGGCAATGATCTGCAAACCAAGGAGAGAAGCTTCAGAAGACACCAAACCAGGGGACCCCTGGATCTTGCACTCCTAACCTCCAGAACAGTGAGAAAATAATTTTATTTTATTTAAGCCATCTAATCTTGTTTAGTATTTTGTTATGGTGGGTTTTGTTATGGCAGCCCTAGTAAACTAATACACCCTTCTAATATAAAACAGTTTTTAGGGTAACATTTAATTGGACGTACAAATGCTCATTCTGATATCAAAAACTGATCACTACTACAATAGTTTTGAATGCACCCAGGCATGAATCACATAATACACGTAGGTGGCTCTACTCTTTTTACCTTGAAGATACTTACGAGAGTCTCGGTTTTATGTGTACTCACGATGGAGTTCCCATTTCTGAAACGTACACGCCCTTTCCATCTCTCTGAATCTAATCTGTCCTGCAGAATCTAGCTCTCTCCCTAAAGACGTAACTAATGATTCAGTCCCCCAGAGATCTTTCCCCTGAATTCACCCTTAACTAGTATCTTTTTTATCTGGTAACCTTTCAAGATCATTTGCTTTACTTATAAAGCAATTTAAAATGTAATTTCCTGAGAAGAAAAAGGCACAGGAGCATATATTTTTGGTATTTTACACAAGAGCCAGGATAGTGCATTCCATAAACTAATAAGCATGAAAAAGATGCTAAATTAATGGATAATTTTAATAAAATACTCATTTATCAGATAATAGCATTTTATACAGGTTGCACTAACAAATTTAAAAAATATTCTTGCTCATTTTCTCTTTGTTTCATTTTGCCATATAAAAACACACAACTGCTCACATTTTGGTTTGGTCTAGTTTCCTGCTATGTTATTAGCATAGTGATTCAAGGTGCATAAATTGAGCCTGCACCTAGTTGTCTAGTCCTTACCCTTAAATCAGTGGTTCTTGAAGCTTTATTTTGTCAGATATCTCTTTCAGAATCTGATCAAGAGCTATAGGACTTCTCACCCCAAACTGAGACGCAGGTGCCCACACATACAGACACTTTTGCAATAGTGCCAGAATTTCACAGATGGCCCAAAATTCATGTCGATGAACACCACCTTAAACACACTTATTTTATAGCGATTAATAGGCTATTGCCATGTAGTTCACTAGTTTCGTGTAGGAATGAGATATGTGAGAACCATTAAGGTTCCATTTAATGAAAGTATACTAACTGCTTGAGACTTGCACTGGACATATGAAGCCTTCACAGGGATGCAGAAATAACTTGAAAGAGCACCCAGAAATTTGCAAAAGTCACAACAAGACATCTCTTGCTATTTACTAATCTAATAAATATCATTTCATTGCATTAACCAAACAGGTTATTTTATTTTACTTTTGTTGAATTTTTTTTTTAATCTTCTGTAAGGCAACAAACAAAAAACCAAGTGAAATCACAAGATACATCTTAAACTCGTGTAAGATGTAGTGCCTGCTTCTAAAGTAGCTTCAAGTCCACCTGGCAAAACAGACATGGCCACAAAAAACAACAAAAACAAACACCACAAAGATGCAAAAGAGGAAGGAAATATAAGGTACTAAATTCACAAAGAGCCAGCGCAAAGGTGTTGAACAAGATGAGCGCTTTACCCCTGTTCCTTTGTAATCCTCTCTCAGTACTTTGACCAGAAGCGGAGAGCCCAAGAACTCTGGATAATGGAATTCTGGTGCTTGTGCTTGAAATTCCTAAACTGTAAACTATTTTTTAAATAGTTATCAATTCTTAGGACATATTATCATCATTTTAACACTTATGGACTTATATTTCCTGAAAGAGAGATACTTTATGACTCTCTGAAGAAAAAATGGGTATGACAGGGCAAAAATTCTTATTCTCTTTACAAAAAAAGCTAAGCAACTTACTTACTTGGATCAAGTGCCCAAAGCTATGAAGATGGAATTTAAAACATGACTTTGAAGTAAAGGTTAATCAGGAATATCAGGGAATTGCTGTATTTTTAGAGAAGCCCAAAACTAAATGAAAGGCATAAAACCACTCTCCTAAGTAAGCATGGTAATTGTGTTAGTCTTTCAATATCCATCACATCCAATACATGTTCATACAAGAAAATACACTTCCTGGGTGCCTGGGTGGCTCAGTCGGTTAAGCATCTGTCTTTGGCTCGGGTCATGATCCTGGGGTTCTGGGACTGAGTCCCGTATGGGGCCTCCTGCTCAATAAGGAGTCTGCTTCTCCCTCTGCCCTTCTCCCTCTACTCATGTGCTGGTACACATGCTCTCTCTCTCAAAAATAAGTAAAATCTTAAAAAAGAAAATACACTTCCCAAACCTGGTTAATGACACATAAAGTCGAGTGTGCCATTATTTTACTTTGTATAGTAAACAAACATTATGTAATGAAACAAATCCTTATTAGATTGTCCCCTCCAGACCCCATAATATACCAACACAAACACAAGAAAGAAATCCAGACATAAAGAATAATGCTGTGTTCAGTGTTATTCTTCCAAGCGAGATATAGACAGAGTTCATTTATTTAATTATTTATTTGTTAATGGTTTTATTTATTTATTTGCCAGAGAGAGACACAGTGAGAGAGGGACACAAGCAGGGGTGGTAGGAGAGGGAGAAGCAGGCTCCCACCACACCCACCACACCCCTGCACCCCTCCCCACTGAACAGGGAACCCGATGAAGGGCTCGATCCCAGGACCCTGGGATCATGACCTGAGCCAAACAGACGCTTAATGACTGAGCCACCTACATGCCCCCTAGACAGTTTTAGATGGAAAGGAAATATGGCTGCTAGTCTCAGTTGGACAACTGACATACTGATTTTCATAAATCTTATATTTCAAATTTATATTAGTTCTGGCATTTATTATATCAGTTCTGGAATATATTAGTTCTAGCTACTCCCTCACATATAGAAATAAAAAGACTGCCTCTAAATACCATAGAAAAGTTTCTCGTTTCCTTTCACTTTCTCTGTTTTATTTTATTTCTACCTTCAACTGTAGAGTTGAGTCTATAATCCAGGATCAGACTGTCTGGACTCAAATTCAGGTTCCATGACTTACTAGCTTTAGAATTGTGAATGATTTACTTTTTCTCTCTGCATCTCAGTTTCCTCATCTGAAGAATGAGAATAACAGAACCTGACTCATAAAGATGTTGCAAGGATCAAAAGGGTTAGCACACGCCCAGCAATTAGAATAATGTCCCACATTTAATGAAGATTAAATAAATGTTAACTGTTATTGCTGCTGATGACAGTGATGACGACGATGATGATGATGTCTTATTCATTTAAATATTTTATGGATTTTTTTTCTAAGTATTATACTGGAAGAGACTCATAAGAGACAGAAAAGTCCTTCCCCTCAAAATCCTAATACTCAATTTCCTTCTTGAGTTAAATTCATCATTGCTTATAAGACAAGCAAAAGGAGCACCATCTTAAAATGTGACCAGAATAATAGGCTTTATTCAATAAAAAGTAAATTGCCCCTGAGCAGGAGGTTTCCTAATTTGACTTGAGAGATCAACCAAGCAGGAATGAGCCGGTTCCAACACCTCAGTACAATGCTAATGATTTTTTCATGTTGAATTAATAGGATTGAAATGTTTGTGACTTCAGCAGCTGTTGGGAACAGTGGGAGAGCTTCCACCAATACACCGACAGCCCTGAGCCCCTCACATGGCTGTGTTTAGATAAAACGAGAATGCTAACAGTCTGTCTAGAGTATGCTAATCTTAAATTAATAATAATTATTTCCACCAAAGGCAGATATCGAACATCTCCTCCATCCCATAGAGAATGTGTATATTTTTTATGTGTGCATGAAAGAGTAATTTGTTGTGTACATAAAGTAAAATTTATGTTTTGAAGCAGGTGAGTGGCTAGTGCTTGGCTGTCTGATTAATTATCACAGCAAGAAATGATTAAGATTTGCCAACATGGAGAACATTTTTACTTTGCTCAAACACATTATTACCCCCTTAGATCCTTGCACTGGCTCCCAATCGCCTCCTGTTTAAAATTTAAATATTTCCTCTACTTCTGTATTGAGATTTCTCCTCTCAGAAATGCTGCTAGCTGACTCATTTCTGCTCATTTTACTCAACACATTGATATATTCATTTAAATCATTTTTCTTCTATCATTCTCTTTCCACTCATTTGGCCTTCTCTGTATGTTGTCACATACATTTAATTTGTGTATTATTTTAAACAATATAATAGTAATGTTTCCCTGCAGTGTACTTTGCTTACAAGAACTAAAATTGTTGCAATGCTAACAAAGGGAATAAATAGAATTTTCAGGTATGAAAGCATGTTTTACCCAAGCTTAATTTAAGGAATAATGATAAATAGAATACAGAATATTAAATAGAATGAAGAAAAGAATAATGGTGTAGGAATCAAAAGAAGATTGAAAGTCATTACCCATAAAAATCTCTAAAACAAATATGCACAAAAATTCATTTGAAATTCTTTTTCATAGAAATCAATAAAAGTATGTACAATTTAATTGGCATAAAAGATATTTAGAGGTCTTTTTTCTAAGAAGTTAAAACAGCATCTATTGCTCTTTTGATAGGTAAGGTGGCATCAAACTTCTTTCAAATTAAGTAGTAATATTTTCACTCTGGAAAGGCAAAACAAACTAAAATGTGCATAGCCAAAACGAGGTTAAAATTTTCTTACCACCTTTGAAAAAAAAAAAAAAATACAGTGTCTTGGAAAACCAATGCTAGAAGTGGCACGTCTAATAATGTTTGCCACTTTTTGTGTACCAAGGATCTTGGATTCCTAATGTGGCTGTTCCTCCCCAACTTTCACAATTTATTTGATTTCTTTCTCTTATTGCCCCCTAAATATCAAAGTGTAACAACAATTTATAAAGATTTTATGCAGAGGCATATATTTATAATGAAAACAAGATGCTTAAATCTGTTACATACATGGCATGATCCTATGCTTTTCATCAGAGCATTTTAATTGTGACCAATATGAATATTTTGTTCAAATTCCAGACCAGAGAAAGAGGGAGAGAGCAAGAGAGCAAGAGAGAGAGAGAGATGTTCCGTAAGTACTAGACACATTTATAAAAGAATATGTCAAACTGGAAATAAAGCTTTTGGTAAATAAATCAAGAATTTGATTATTATATAGTATTTTTTCCTCCAGTGTATGCATGTATGTTTACATATGCATATATACACTCATGCAGATAAGCTAAAAATAAAATATCCTAAGTGTACATTTTACCAGACATTTACCTAAAGCAGACACACACATACACAATTGTATGAACACTGAATCACATGTGTACATATATAATTTCCACAGTATAATGGCAGGCTTAGATTTCTACTTCCTAAAAATATGAAGATAATCACTAAGTGTGGTGTCTAACCTCTAAAACTGCACTGTCAGACCTTGTTCATTATGCAGTAATTAAAAAGAGACCATTAGCATCAATGCTGTGAACTTTTCAGTGTAGTTCAGGATATAGTGTGGTATAACCAATTAAAACAAAAACATTTAAGGAGGCAAGGAAACCATTAAAGCCAATTCATTAGACCTTCATATTTTGGGTTCAGTGCTACTGAACATGCACATTCAAGCAGAAAAACTGGAACTGCTGATACATCCCAAAGCATATTGTACATTTGAAAGGTAGGTTAGCCTTAGAGTACTGATTATACATTGACAAGGCTATGGTAATGATTTAAATACCCATTAGTACTATAGAGAAATAAACCAATGGTAATGGGTAAATATAGATTCTTTTAGAATTATGTTGTATATTGTTTAGACAACTTTAGTGAAATAAATTTTATTTTACATATATCTTGCCTGGTTTATATAGTTGTCAGAAAGTCAGATTCATTCTTAAAGTGGATGAGTCCACAATAGTTAAATGATAATAAATCACAAAAGGCGTTTCAAGACTTTTTCCCATTCTGCAATGCTCCAGGCCATTCAAGTATCACTAAGATAATTCTCTAGAAGTGGCTATTATTTTCGAAAGCTGATGTGATTTGCTCTGATCCTGATCATTCTCCATAGCTGTGCTTTAAATTTTGGCCACATGTCTCTTCTTGGTCTCACAGATACTGTGTGTCAGCAGCACCCTCCCTCTGCCACTCCTTTGAAAGTTGCTCATGGTGACTCAGGCAGAAATCACAGTAATGAATGTACAGTTATTTTTGAGATTCTCCCATTTATAGCCACCATTATCAAAATATAATATTTGTCAAGGATACACATGCATATACAGATATATGAATCACTCATCTAGATTATTGACTATTTACTCGCACAAAGAATTTTATCTTTTTAAATGTCATTTCCACCAATAATATGATGTGTGTAGGGGGAGCATTCCAGCAATATCTGTAATAGGGAACAGCGGCTGAACCCATTTTAAACTTTGCCAGTATCAAGAGCTAAAAGGACAGGATCATCACGACTTATCTGCACCTTCTTGCACCCACCCCAGGAGCAATAACAACAAATATTACATGAAAAACAACAATCATTTGTGATAGCTGACAGGCAATTACCTCTTTTTATCCTCAGAACAATGCTATGACATAAGCAGTACAATTTGATTTTTCACATGAGAAAACCATAGTTTAGAAACTGAAGATTAATCATATTAAGAAAGGTTGGTATAATTGGAATTCAATTTAATTCCAAAATCCATTATCTTAACCACAAGAACCATTCCTACCACTAGCTCAAACCAGATTTTAGGAGTCCAGAATATTTCAAAATGAAAATGCACGGTTCCTAAAATCTGGGCAAATATCTGTACTAGAAGTTGAACACCTACCCCTCTGGTTTAACCCTCTGGCTTAAGCTTTGCTTCAGGAGTAGAGTGAACCAGAAGACAAAATCTACTTTATAATCAGAGACCTGACATTGACCATCTCTTTTATACTAGCTCTAAATTCTGTAACAGAAAACCTCTGTAAGAATAAGCACAAAAACAGTGTAGGTACAAAGAGAAAGTTTTGGTCAATCTCTCCCTCCCTCCTTCTCTCTCTCTCTGTCACACAAACACACACACACAATCCGAGGTAAGGTACTGAAAGACTCTTAATAAGCAGGTATCATGGGGGGCCTGGGTGGCTCAGCTGGTTAAGTGGCTGACTCCTGATTTGGGCTCAGGTCATGGTCTCAGGGTCCAGGGATTGAGCCCTGGGTCAGGCTACATGCTCAGTGGGGAGTCTTCTTGAAGATTCTCTCTCTCCCTCTCCCTCCACCCCTTCCCCTGCTCGTGCTCTCTCTCTTTCTAAAATAAGTAAATAAATCTTTAAAAAAAAAACAAACAAAAAACGGTATCATCTAATCTTAGATACAGAGGGAAAACACCATTACTGTTAAACAAGAAGAGAAAGATGAAAATTCATTAATAGAAGAAACTGTCAAATTAGCAAATCAGTAAATTACCACTAAATACAAAACACTCTAGAAACATATGTAGAGTAGAAAAACAATTTCACAAAAAGCAGTTTGTCATGGGTAGTAACAAACTCCTAAGTAAGTGGCAATCTGGGTGATATCTTTGCCTTAAGATGATAGCTCTTGCAGACGTGTGAAGGCTGAATTATAAAGACAAAAAAGAAAGATCCTGCCATTACTACAATGGTCCAGGTGAGAAACTATCTTACCCTGAAATAAGGAAGTGGCAACAGAAATGAAGAAAAGTAGATTTACAGGGTAAAGAAAAGATGTAATAGATGACACTTGATGATGAAGTGTGAAAGTAGATAGAGAAATAAGAGATACCTCTAAAACTAATCTAGTTAATATTGTTACTGGTAAAATAAATCAGGATTGGCTGCAACATTTGCAGAGCCCAGTACAAAATGTGAGGCCTTTTGTTCAAAACTTAAGAATTCCAAGATAGCAACAGTAGAACATTAAAACAAGGGCAGGACCTTTCTGTGGGCCAAAGTCATGGAGCCAGTCCTGAAACGAATTCATCAATTTCCTAAAACATCGATCAGGGAAGCAAAAGAAAATAAGTCAGAAATATTACTCAACCAACATTTTAAATAGATGCCGTATTAGAAAAATATGATGAACAAGAGTGAATCTCTCACATGGGCTCCTCTTCTGTCCTCATTTGGGATTCTTTTATCTGTGGCTATTCTGCCTCTCCAAGCAAACTTTGCCTCTTACCCCAGGGTGGGGATAGACACACCCACTCAGGTTTTGGTACTCTGGGGCAGCAGCATGGTCCCACCACATCACTGAGATCCCTTAGTGCCTTAACAACAGAACACCTGTGTGTGTGTGTCAGTGTGTGCACGCGCGCGCACGCGCGCATACTCCCGCATACTCCCGCGTAGTTTAAGAAGGTGAAAAGATGTCACTATCCTGCCCCCCCTTATTCTTCAGCCCTGCATTCCCCAACAACTTCTGGGTTCTGGTAGAACTGAGGTATTATTCCTCACAACCTCCAAAAGCAGGGCACTCCTTGTGGGTGGACCCCAACTCCAAGCCTCTTGGAGCCAGGGTGAAAGCAATCATGGAAGAGGACTTCAACTCCCGCCATTTTGACCTCAGTCTGTGCTTTCTAACTGATTAAGTTCTCCTTTCCAGTTTATCTTTTAACACAGAAAAAAGACTTAGAAGGCAAAATATCCTGTGATGGGAACTGAAACTACCACCTCGAGCAATAAAGACCTCGCATGAGGGACCCCAAGACAATGATCAACCTGACCTTTACTGCCCACCTGCATGCACCTGCCAAACTTTTCCCCACATTTTCCTAATATAAACCAGGAAGTATTTTCAGCACTTTGGAGACAGCTTTTAGAACACTAGTCCCCTGTTTTCCCAGTATGGGCCTTGTTGAAATAAATTCCTTTCTTGTTTCACGACCACTACTCTGTCTGCCTTCGGATTTTGTCAGCAGCGAGAGGCTGAGCATGGTCTGTTTGGGACTTGGGAATGAGGTGCTCTTGGACCCCTTCTCCCCAGGGACAGTCATCCTCACTGTGGCTTCTTCTGTGTCCTGTCAGTGGGGTTGAAATCTGCCTAACAAAGGTTTAAGAAGAGAAGTGGGGAGGCTTGCTCACCTTGCAGTTAAGTCATTTACCAGCAAGGCACTGAGACAAAACACTGCGTATTTCTTCTTCGCAGTCCTAAAGCACATTCCCTTTGCAATCAAGTGAGCCCCCCTCCTCACTGACCCCCACCCCCGCCCCGTTCTCTTAGACAGGGAGAGAGAAAAGAGTAAGAGAGAGAGAGCTTTTTAAACTCAGGGCACACTTTCATACTGATGTGGGTGTGCATATATGGTGGGATGGGGAGAGATAAGATCGTTGGACCTGTGTTCCTGCAGTTACAGTGAGAACTTCCCCACATGGGATACAATTCCCAAGCTGGAACTAGGGGAACAGAGGAGGGCTCCTGCTCTATTACTGCCAATTCAAGGTGTGGCAGAGGAGAGAAGGCCTCTCCTAGTTTGAAAGAGGCAGAAACTCTGATGCAACTCTTGTTTCTCTTCTCCGCCTTCATGTCACAGACGCTGCCTTGGCTTTGGCGACAAAACAAAACGGTGCCTCCACCCACTTTTGTACCAAAAAAAAAAAAAAAAAAACACAACAAACCAAAACAAACAAAAAAGATAAATCATAAGAGCATAAATTAGAATGCCAAATGAAAACTTTACCACTCTAACAAAATATGACAAATATAATCAATGAAATTAATCCATTAAAATAAAACATGTATCTTGGGTTGAATTTTTTAATCTAAATAGATTTTGCCTAAAATAGACATGAGGAGGCTTAAAAAGAAAATTTCCAAACAAATATAAAAAGAAATAAGCATAGCTACAATCATTCAACATTAGAAAGGGGAGGCAGGTAGAGCTATATTCATATCAAACTAATATTTAAAACTTTTTGAGGCCAGATGATGTGTTTTACTTATATTTATAAACATTATGCATAGTATTTGTTTAAGACTTAGTGAAATACATTCATGAGAATGGATTCTGAAGTCATGAAATATCAGACACACAGAGGGCACTTTCAGGCTATGTGAAACACTAGCCCAAAACAAACAGCTAACAACAGACCCAGGCATTCTAATTCTACTACTCTGTATCTTACAAAGTTCCTCACCACACCTTCTAACATTTTTACTCCCTCTTCAGTCACATCAGTTTTCCTTACCATCTATATTTCATAATAACATAGGTAACTTGCAAGTTTTGAAGCAGAGCAAATAGACTGGCAATTCATCAAACATATTTTATTTCATTTTATAGATACATGAAAAGAAACAGCATTTTGGCCCCTGGCACAATTCTTCTATCTCCTATTCCTGGTTGGATCTCCCAATGACTTCAAAGAAAAGCGGTCTGTGACAGAAGGGAGCAAGGTTTGTAATATATAAACTGAAGGTTTTTTTTTTCATGTCAAGACACTAAATAACAATAATTTGTTTGAGTTAAAAACTAATGTAAAAATAAGACAACAAAAACAAAACAAGTAAACAAGTTTAAAAACCACCCACTGTTAAAATCTCCTTGACTTATTACAGAAGATAAAATTTCACTAAGTCCATGTACCAATAATGTATGATTTTTACATATCTGTGTTATGTTAACAATTGTCTCAGAAGAACGATGTAGAAATCTCTCAAAAGCAAGCCACTAAACTGTTACTCATTCTAAAGCAGCACTATTCTTTTTTCAGTGAAGTCATGGACATATTCCCCACCCTGTCTAATAGGGTAGCCACTAGCCTCATATGCTTATTTCACAATTAAAATGTGGCAGGTATCACTGAAGGACTAAACTTAATTTTATTTAATTTTTAATTCATTAAACTGTAAAGGCCACATGTGTCTATTGGCTACTATATTGGACACCACAGTTCCATCGTCCTCACAGCTGGGGATCCAGTAGGTGTGCAGTGAAAAGTGAAACCAGTCCTAGAATTTGAGTTAGTGCTGGCGACAACAAAGAAAGAATGGACTAAATGAAGAGATTCAAATGGGAGCTGATATGAAGAAAGGTATGACGCACATTCATATTTGTATTTCTAAAAAAGTTTAGTAGGTTGTTAATACAATTTTTTAAGCAAATTTGCCCTTTTTTTAAAGATTTTATTTATTTGACAGATAGAGATTACAAGTAGGCAGAGAGGCATGCAGAGAGAGAGGGGGAAGCAGGTTCCCCGCTGAGCAGAGAGCCCAATGCGGGGCTGGATCCCAGGACACAGAGATCATGACCTGAGCTGAAGGCTGAGAGGCTTAACCCCCTGAGTCACCCAAGCGTCCTAGGAATTTTCCATTTCAAATAAAAAATGAATGGGGAATATCATCCAGTCAAGAAAACTGGCTTAGTAATTTCTAACGGGGGGATAAGGTAAACAGAGTAGGCCATCTATTTTACCATCTCTATTTCCCTGGTTGTGACTACACTCCCACTCTCATATTGGCTCTACCTATAAAAAGTTTCCGTGCATTGTCCCAAACCTCATCATTGCTTAATCATTCTGGATAAATGATACCATAGTCCCTCTCTTAGCAGAATGGTAAAAAGTCACAAAATATGCCACAGTTTTCTTAAACATGGCATCCAGACAACCAAAACTGTCAAAAGATGCATGGGTACAAATAAACATTGTGAACATAAACTTTCTTGTAGTAATGTTAATATTGAATCTTCATATTTTTATTAGTATAAGAAATTCATTCATTATCAATAAATAAACTTAATCATTACATTTTTCTTATAATTTCTGGTAGTGTTGTCATCCATTTCTTCCTGAACCTATCTTTCTTAACTAAATGGCTTCTTAACTTTTTCCTCATTCTCTTTGTTAGAAGAGCTGTGTGTGTGTTTGATTCTGGGGTAGGGAAGGGGTAAAGGATAAACTGACCTTCTGAAGCAAATCTTGCAGTCCAGAGTTGTGAAGAAACATTGCACAAAAGATTTTTAAAAATATATTATAACATACTTAATCTACACAGGGTTTAGGAATTCTGATTCCTTGAAAATTCCATAAAGAAGCATAATTGCTGACTGCCTATTTTCATAATTATGTAATAAATATGTTAACCAGATGAAACTGCTATAAGTAGAAATACATCAAACATTTATATTAGAAACTAAAATGGAAAGTCTGGCTCTTCCTATATCAAGATTACAATAATATTGCTAATTGATTGACTCCTCTTATTTGTAAAAAGTATTAACCAAGAAAGAAATTACATATACATATTTATAAATACATGTATATGTATACATATGTAATTCAAATGTATTAATATTCTAATGTATTAATATTCTAAAGCAGGTTGAAGTTCATATGAAATGAATATATCTCTGAGATTTATTTTTTTAAGATTTTATTTATCTATTTGACAGAGACAGAGAGAGCACAAGAAGGGGAAGTGGCAGGCAGAGGGCGAGGCAGGCTCCTCGGACTCGATCCCAGGACCCTTGGATCATGACCTGAGCCGAAGGCAGTTGCTCAACTGACTGAGCCAGCTAGACACCACTAGGATTTATTTTTATATGAAGAAACCACTGATGAAAAATGAATTATATGAATTATAAAAATGTGGAAACAATTTGTAATAAATTGTTTATCACCAGCTTGTAATATACTTTAGGGATATTTACTTTTTGCTTCTTCTATATAAAGTCAATATTCAAACAATTTCTAAAACTGTAATGTTAAAATTTTTAAATTACTTTAATCCATAGAAGGAAAAAGTTGCTGATCCCAGAGTAGAAACATGAAAGTTCATATTCATTATAGTAACAGGAATTAAAGAAAATCATTTAATTTCTCATAACATTCTTATGAGGCAGATCTTACTCCCTTTCCACAGAGAAGGAAACTAGTACCTACAAATATGAACTAAATTGTTTATATCACACAGTTAGCAGACTATAAATACTTTTGAGGATCATAACTGTCTTATTCTTTTCTGAACCTACAGTGTATAGTTAGGAGAGTGACTGACATATCCTAGGAATGCATTCAATGCAGTTGAAATAAAGTATTGGAACTAGAAATTAAAATTGAGTATATTTTTAGCATTAAAACTCATCATCTTTTAACTGTGTTATATTAAACTTGTAGAATAAATAACTTTTTTTTCCACAAAATATGGCATACGACATTGCAAATCCCTCTTGCCTAACTTTCTTTAATGTGAAAAAAAGCAATTTTGGTCTTCTAAAATACATAGTAACTATATCCTCCTCCAAAAAACCCCCCAAAACATAAAAGTAACTGAAATTGGGAGCCTACGGTGTTAGCGGATGGAGACAGAGGAATCCCATAAAATTAAGGAAATAAGAAATACATGTCCTGGATTTTGAAATGTTGTCCAGGAAAACAAGTATGATCAAAACAGCAGAAGATTACAAGAAGAAAATTCCGATGAATAAGAAATAGACAACTACAGAGAATTTCTCCAGAGTGTGCTTTGAATCCTAGATCATGTGTCCTGATGGCTAAGGACCATGAGGCTTCTGTCCTTAAGTGGCTCCATGTGCATGTCAAAAACTTTTGCATCCCTTAGGGCTCTCAATAAGGTGCCTTAGTAATAACAAGCGCCTGGTAAGTATGGTTATATCTTGGTACCATGGACCTCCAGAAGGTCCAGAGTCAACATACATTACTTAGGGGAGGGAAGACATGGCTGCTCTTTAAAAGTCTAAAATGAGATTTATATCTACAAACTCATAATTAAATGGTTATTGTGGATAAAACAGTGTATTTTGGTGTTTAAGGGAAAAAAAAACAGTTGTACATCCCAAATAAACACATTTTAAAAATTATGAGGTATATAAGATGAATATGAATATATTTACCATAAATTCTAGCGTATCAGAACAATTAAAAATCAAAGAATCTTGAATAAGGTAAGATTAAGATAAATGGATGTTTTGTAAACCACAAGTTAACTCATTAAACTGATTATCATATTAGACTATAAAGTGTGAATATGTAAATAGTTTTAGGAATTGTATTAGAGGATGCACCACTGTATATTATTAAAGATAACAAGGAGACACTGGCAAGAAGATCAATCATCTCTGATGTTCATATCAGTGAGGTCAACAACATCTTTCATAGAATAATCTTTGATGCAATACCAGTATGAATCTAAAGCTGCATATAATAGGAATGGCAATTCTAATTCCCAAGTTTCTGAGATTTCTGCCTGAAATTTATAGGCTTTTAAAAAAATATTTTTATGTGTCAAGGGGATTATGGTGGATATTGGTAAATACACACCAGATTTTGTTCTTTATTTATTTTATAATAATAGAGTAGTAGATGGGAGTTACTGACCATCGAGGGATGGTATTTTCCAGCAATCCCCACAGCTAGGTAGAGTCATATGGTTGATTTCTGGATGAACTTGCATGTTAGATCCTCAGTGCTTTTCTTCCTCCCTCTTTTCTAGAATGACTTGGAGAGCACGAGTTAAAGATGACACAGCTGCCCTTAGCTTGGGTCTCTCAATGACTTCATGGGATACAACCATTCATTGACTGGAATAGCTAACTTAAACCATTAAAATAATTTTTTTTTGTTTTACTTTATTCTTATTTTTTGTATTCGTTACATCACTGAATTATTTGGGGGCCGTTCCTAAAGGCTTAGTCAAATTAACTACTACAATATAGTTCTGAAAGTTAAAATGTAGGTTTACTTAAATTATCATTATTTGGTTGTTTTATTCATTTATTCACTCAATTAATTTCTATGTGTCCTCATTAAAAAAAAAAAGAAAAATTCCTAGAATGAAAAATCCCTAGATATAATGGAAAATAAACTAGAGTTTATCTTTCAGGATACAGGAGTAGAACTCAAAGATAACATGTAAATTACAGAGTCTAATTTACATATCACATATGAAGGAAGGTATTACCTCATCCTACCCCAAAAAGGGAAAATATCTAACTACTCTGGAAAGAAAATATTCAATAGTAATTATTCAACATTCTCATATGCACCAGCTAGTGTCAGGTATCTCAGTACCAATTAAACTAAAATGTTTTTGTGTAGATGAAAGAGTAAAGAAGTACAGAAAATAAGATATTACCAAACTCTAATCACATGGATTATAGAGAAAGATCTTCCAATTTTCTATTATTAAGGAACTGAAATAGCTCAAAGTTCCTTAGTCAAAATTCCTCAAAATTCCTTAATGTATTCTTTTTTTTTTTTAAAGATTTTATTTATTTATTTGACAGAGAAAGAGAGAGATCACAAGTAGGCAGAGAGGCAGGCAGAGAGAGAGAGGGGGAAGCAGGCTCCCTGCTGGGCAGAGAGCCGGATGTGGGGCTCGATCCCAGGACTTTGAGATCATGACCTGAGCGGAAGGCAGAGGCTTAACCCACTGAGCTACCCAGTTGCCCCTCTTTAATGTATTCTTAAAAGGATTTGAAATTTAAAATGCCAATAATTATCTCTTAAGTACATCTAACATTATTACATGTTATTGGCAGGATACTAAAGACAAATACTATGCAAAGTAAACACATTGTTTCTAAGGTGCATATCTTAAAATTTATATATTTGATGTTATGAAAGATTAATTACAGTAAGTCATTGGATCAGTCCATGAATATACACATTTGTTAGCATAGAACTCTTGAGAACTAAAAAAGAAATTTAATAAAAAACTCTATGAACCAGTCACATTTAAGTTCAGAGTTCAGCATTTAAAACAAAAGTATAGTAAGTCATTTTCTAGAATTAAAAGAGTACTTAGTTTTTTGTGTATATATTTTATGTGTGTGTATATAAATTTTACAAAGTAGCACATATATTTTCTCTATAAACTACATACATGAGTAAAGGAAAACAATAAATACATATAAAAATAGAAAGCAAACAACTCAGAGAGGCCAATAGGCAAACAAAAACAAGCTATAATTAACTAAGTAGCAGTTGTATTGAAAGATAAAACCAGAACCAAATAAGAGGCAATACTTAGCAGCAAGTGTTTGAAGTATGTAAGCACAAGAGAAAGGACAATGAAGCTGGATTAAGATAAAGATGATTCCACTAAAGCTAACAGTACTTTAATTCCATATTTAAAATATAGCTAGAGCCAAATACTTCATACCCGCAACGCTTTCCCACTCCATTTTCCTAGAGATGCCCAAAGAGACTTCTAGAAGAGAGGAAGAAATTATTTTGTCACACAAAGTAAAGAGGGGTGGAAAGTCATCCCTATTACAAGTGTAGCGTTTGGTAGGAGAGGTGAGATAGCATCAAGCTGCCTACAGGGAAGCCATGAGCAAGACAACCAGGTGACTCAGTCCACGTTTCCATGGAGTCCCATGTTAAGTTTGTCCAACCTAGAACTCATTTATTCTATGGTAGGTAGGAAGAATGTATTCTCTTTGATAGTCAAAACTAGGCAATTATAGGTAGAGCCTTTTATAGTATATATTTGAAGAGATGTAATATGAAGAAGGTCAATATAGTAAAAATAATAACAATATAGTAAACATAGTAAAACAATATAGTAAAAATAATAACACAATATTCAATCGCACACACATACTAACATGCATGGGTGCACCAAAACAAACAAAAAGCCTTGAGTCTCATTCTGTCTTTATTTTAGAGAAGACTTTCTTAAATTAAACAAAGTCAAGGTCAATTAAAATATATGACCCAGGCAACAAGAAGCCTATAACTCAGAAAGGACTTAACTTATTTAAATTCCTTTGGGTTACAGCCCTTAGCATTTGCATGTAAAACTTTCTCTACAGATTAGATGAGATGTTCCAATTCCAGACCTTGAAATAACCATAGATCATTAAGTTACACATCTATTAAACTAAAGGTTAAATAATTCGAAGAAAATGACAAGAAATCTCCTAACAAATCATGGCTGTGAATTACGTAGAACAGGGCTTGGGACAGAGTATTCCATCCACAAATATTAGGTAATGATGGTCGTGTAACTTGTCTAATAGCAATTACAATTTAATTTCCATTACTTTGAGAAGAGTCTGCCAGGATCCTTTGGTGTTAAATCCAGAAAAAGCCCAGCCCATGAGCAGCAACAATGAATTAAGACCCTAATGATCACGCTGCATGTACTGTAATGGCCTAATTCAGGCATAGTATAAAATAACGGTAATTTTATTTGCTTGTCATAAACTGGGACTACTTTTCAGGTTGTGATGGCACAAGAGACATAACTCACCACCAGAGAGAGAGGGGAGAAAAGAGAGGAAAAGCAGAGTTAAGAAAAGTACAGGGACGTACAAGGGGCAGCCGCTCTGAAGGGACTTTGGAGATTGAGACGGGGCCAGATGGCAGCAATCAGTATTGGCAGCTGTTGAGACTCAGTAAGCAAGAGAGATCTGCCAGCCCATGGCCCCTAGAAGAGGCTATTGCTTAGGAAAGGGAGGTGCCAAGGAGCTCTCTGGAAGACTTGATGCACAGATACAGGACATAATCATTTCCAAACGTAACTGGACATTAAAAAGAAAAGTAATGCAATCCAAGATATATCAAAACACAATCCCTTATAGACATTTTTGTGCAGATGATTCTAATGAGGAATAGCACAGCAGGAATCTACATATCTGAGCTAGAAAAGTATTTTGTATGTCAGAGAGGAAAAGAATAAGAAGAAAACAAAGAATGAGAAGAAGAAAGAGAAGGAATTCGAGGAGGAGGGACAAAAGAAGAGAGGAGGAGGAGAAAAAGGGTTGGGGAGGGAAAGGAGAAGGGGGAAGAGCAGAGGAGAAAGGGAAGGAGGAGCGGAAGAATACTAAAAATAATTCTGGGTGGCCTTGACAGCATTAAATATTCTAACATTCTAAATCCCGTGTATTTGGGAAAGCTAATTATTGGGATACATTAGTGATCAACGGTGCTAGATGACTGGAGATTACTATGCAGAACAGCAAGCCCAAATGCAAATTGAGATGTTAGCTTCCTCAATAAACATGTCTCACCACTGATACCAGCTATTGTAACATGGTATTAGAGTACCACATAGTGGTTTCTTTCAATAAGCTTTTTGAACATCTAATGTACTTGTCCCTTGAAGCTACAGTAGGGTTCTATACACACAAAAAGTGAAGTAACACTGATTTCAAACAAGTTAAACCATGTAATCAACACCTAATGGTCTGAATGGAGAGGTTTAAAATCTCTTTATATAAAAAATAAATAAATAAATAAATAAATTAATTAATTAAATCTCTTTATATAAACTGAATCCCAGGTTTGACCTAGAGTCTAAAATCATAACGGAAGTAAAAACATATGTAAAGAAAAATTTTGCCCATCTGAAGGGGGTATGGCTGAAAGCAGGCAACGAAAAGGAGTCCCTGAAACACACATTAGCAGTAACTTCCAGGCACTGTGCTGGGGAAAAAGGATCTTCCGTAAGACCAAAGGGGAGGTTTTATCTGCAGTGTAGATGCATTAACGTTAAGGCAATCTCAGCCTAATTCCTTCAAAGATCCCACCACTGGAATTCTCACACCACTACATGACAGTCTGGCAATTTACTTCCCTTCCCATTTCCCACCTGAGAAAAATTGTGAGTCAAGAGAATCTGAATTGTTCCCGATTTAATATTTGTCCAATTATTCTTCATTTTCATTTACGACCTGGAGACTCTGGTATACATACATTTTTGTTAGTTCGTGCCAAATGGAGACTAAAATTGACGCTCGCCCCGATAGCAATATATTCACTGATCCTTTAGAACTTCTATTAACAGTACACAGCACGTCCCTTTCAGAGAAAGAGTTAATGATGTTGACCAGCCTGACGGCCAAAGGTGGGATGCAAGGTGAGGACAGTTCTATTGAACTGTGTTGGGTACAGATGTCTATTCCTTAAGTACTAAATGAATGTGTGTAGTCGTTGATCTTGTCTGTAGAACAGGCCCACCACATGGATATTAAAAGCGATCCTACTTCCTCTTCTCCCTTCCTTCCATAAACATTTATTGAAAGCCCTGTGAATACTCCAGACAATACAAAAATCTCTGCCATTGCAGAGATTCCTGAGGCTCGGTCCTACATTTGCTTAATCTATCAGAGTGGAAAGACTTGAAAAGTAATAATAGCAACAAAGTCTGATAGTTGCTACGAGGAAGAAATATATGGGTTGAAAAATCCAACTCATCAGTGGAAAAGACTAGAATTGAGAAAATTCTGGAGTCAAGGTTTTAGTTTATCATTCTAAAAGTTCCCAGTCAATAAAGATTTATTTTACTACAAATAGTATATCGTTGAGTGTATTTTGTTTATTTGTGGCTTTCATTGTTCATTGACATCCCAGATAAATATGGGCTCCCAATTAAATGTTTCAATTTTTCCCCGATGGCCATAGTAGACACAATCTAAGGCATAAATAACAAAGGAAACTGGGCTAAATTTATATTTCATGTGGTTAGCCAGATCTTCTAAATAAAAGTTTAATTTATACTTATTTATATTAGGTTGAGTATATATAACAAAGTTTCTGAGGTAATTCAGTCCTCATGAAGGCTAACTTCCTAAATTCCTGTAATGTCAATAAATTTAAAGATGAAATGGTTTACTTTCCTTCCCACCAGGGAAAGGCAGTCTATGCCAGTGAATAGGGTATGCGGGATACGACAAAGGGAATCACACTCCTATAAAGTTGTATCAATTCTGGATTTAATGAGAAGGTTTTACTCATATATAAAACAATATTTTTAACAGCTTAGAAAGTTGGACAAGAATGACACAATTTTAGATTTTAATCTACAATTTCAAAGAGTTTTCTTGATGAACTCTAAAAAGAAAGCAAGCGTATACCAGCTACCAGAAAGCAAAAATAAAAGAAACCCCTTGCTGACAAAGCAACCTTTTATCCTTCGTATTTTATCTATGGCCTAGAGGAGATTTAAAAGGCAAAATGTCAGTGTGGATCAAATATCTTCCTTCTAGAGCTCACTTTATTATATCTTAATTTAAAACATAAATTAATGTCCTTAAAGGTAATAAAGTTAACAGGTAGATCAGATAAAAAAAAAAAAAAAGCAGTTAATTCTATGCCAATTTTCACATTCAAGAAGATAATGCAAAAGATCAATGGGATTTAATAAGAAAAATGTTAAACTTAAAATATACAAGAAAAGCCTCATCTCACTTTGTACATATTTGCATTTAATTTTCATAGAGAAGGATTTGCATTTATATCTCTACTCAGAAAGACTCTGGTTAAAAATATCATCTTTATTAAATCTCAACTAGTTATCAAACAAACAACTACATTTCAAAGTAGTATCCCCACCCTGCAGGGTTCCAGTAAAGGAAATAATAAAGTGAAATATGAAAAAAAAAAAAGACTGTTCTTTAAAAGGAAGAGATCTAATTAAAAGGAGTTCCTAACAACTCCATGGATTAATTGGGAGCCAACTGAGATAATTGGACCTATGGGAATATGATTACACCCATCATAAACTGCTTTTTTCACAAGTATAGGTTAAGTGCTTGATGCTTTAATTGGGTATAACACTATAATAAAAGTAGGAATAATATAGAAAAATTAATATTTGGGAAGGCAATCTCCTGAAATTCTCTAGCATCATTAATAGCTTTTTTTTTTTTCAAAGATGCAATTCTCTATGTTTCTTGGAGCCACGTTGATAACAGTGTGGTTACAATTCTATCAACCAAAATATACTTGTGCTATTAAAAGTTGACCTACAGACCACATGTAGTTGCTTTGCAATTAGAAATTCAACAAGATCGCATCGCTCTGTGATTGAAGTTAAAATGGGCTGCTTTTCTGAAGATGATGTCCTTAAATGTTCACTGCAACAAACACTGACTTTCAATTAGATGATCTTCCAGGAAACAGAACCACAAAACTGTAGAGTCTCAGGGAACCTCATTGATCATTTATCTGATCAAAGACCCTGTTTTTACAGTTGAAGGGAGTGCATGAAGACAAATGATTGAAAGTTCTAGAAAAATTCCAGGCCTCTGTTGGGGACCAGGCTGTGTGGGGGTTCATTTGGTCAGGGAAGGGTGTTTCATTTAGAAAAATAAATCCCTGAGAAAAAGTAGTCGTTTGCATAGACCTCAGTAGTGTGTGATTCTATAATGTTTTAAAAGCTACTATTAAAGGTGGCAAACTATTAGAGGTAGCAAAGAGAGAATCGCTCTATTAGCACTGGGAAATGGAGTTACATGTACCCTTTAATAATAAAAAGTTATTCAATTTTGTTAGGTAAAAAGGAAGAAACAATATTCAATTCTTACTATCAACAGAAAGAGTAGAATACCTACATAAGCAAATAGGTCAGTTAAAAAAAAAAAAAAAGTTTTAGTAGGATCTAGCCTCTGTAGGTTTTACAGTAGCACTGTCACCAGCTAGACCCCAAGACCTAACCTTTCCTGCTCACCTCTTTGTACTTACTTACTGACCTTTGTCCCATACTTTTCCTTAAGCTCTTCCTTCCAGCTTGTCTCTCAACTACAGCAAACGACTGGAGGGACAAAGCATCCCATGATGGAAACCAAACTAGTCCTCAAGCAATAATGGCAAAGAGTTCTCAAAGAGTTGCAGCTAGCCCAGACCACCACCCAGACCAGTTTGGGCTTAACTCTAAACACACACTGGCACAGATGGACCATGCAGTGACCAGTTAACCAACCAGTTATCTTTACCTCATTATCATACTAAAATATCTGCCCAAGGAGGAGCACAAGCTTCATTTATATAACAGATGATGTATGTGTAGGCATGTTTTCTTCAAATGCACATGTGTCCTTATGCCTGCATCTACAGAGGACGACAATGCTTCCCTATCCAAATATTCATCCTAACCCGGAAACAAACAAAACAAAACAAATGCAAACACCATTCACTCCTGCTCAGGGAGTCATGGCTTTGGAAGTTATTTCTGTGATCTCTTTATTTGCTGCAAATAAACTTTATTTTGTGCAACAACTCCAATTGGTATAGATTTGATCTATGACTCACCAAGGAGTGAACTCCCATTGGCTCAGTTATAGTATGCCCTAAAGTCTTAGATCAATTCATTCAAGAGGACTAATCTCTTTCAAGATGACTAATTTCTAACTGTGCTGGATATTTTGCCTTTTCTACCTGCTCTGGGCCCAGAAGGCTGACCCCTATAGACACTCAATAACAGGATCCTCGTGCCCTTTGTCTTCTTGTTGGGTTCAGGCAAGATGACATCAGTAGGGGATTGGAGGGTGGGCAGAGATACAAGTCTGGGTGATTATTCCCAGGGATCCCTTATGAAAAGTCTGTTCTTGTGTCCCTCCAAGAGAAGTCACAGCTTTGCCAAAGAGCTTCTCCTATTAGAAAACAACAGTTCTCTCATCCTGGAAAATTCTTCCCTTTTGGGGCCCTTCAGACCAAAAAAAAAAAAAAAATCCACATTTAGCTCCCTTAAGTCTGTTTCAACACTGAAGGCAAAGAAAAATATATTTATATTTTATATTATAGTTATTTATTTACATTATATTTATATTTCAAAATTATAAATATGTCATTGATAAATCTTAAATTATTAATCTGAGTTAGAAAACACAGTAGGTCCTGGCTACTCCCTAACAGCTCAGTTTCACCTGAATCACCTCCTATTTATCCTTCAGGACTCAACCTAAATGTCCCATGCTAACCAGGTTCCCATCCCTGCATGTTTCTGCACTTCCTCTTGGTAGCCATATGAATATGAATGATTTGTTTAATTAGCTTTTGGCTTACAGGAGAATATGGACTGTTTTTCTTCTTCCCTCCTCCCACCTCTCTCCCTTCTTTCCTTTATGCACGTCTTTAGTCTTTATCATTCAGTCTTGATCTTTCAGTTTGCTCTTTTCATAAATATTTAGCAAGACCTCATCTTCGCCTGATTCACCCGCCTGGATGTTACATTTTGACAGGGAAGGCAGATATTAAACCATTAACGGAAATACTAATCATTTAATTATAATCATGATAAGTGTTAGGAGGACAATGTTCAAGGTCATACACCATCTTTACTACATTAGCATCAGAACCAACAGAAACTGGCAGATAACAGACCTGCCATAAGGCAAGGATGCAGTGTAGAGTTTTGATAAAGAACATTGTGGTGTTGTCAGTTCTAACTGGATTCAAATTTTGGACTCTACCTTTTCTTACCTATGGCAGTAGGCAAATTGGCCAACCTCTCTAATTTTCTGTTTCTTAATTATAAATAGGACTTAGAAAATCATCCTTATGGAAATAAGTGTAAACATCAAATAAGAAAAAGTTATATAAATCCCTGAGAAGAAAATGTGATAGATGTATAGAGGTAGCATTAAGGTAGTATTTCTAGAGAAACAAAGATATCTTGGTCTATGTATGTAATTTGTAAGAAAAGGAAAACATAATTAAAAGTAGTCCATATCCTTTCTATTTTTAGAAGGCTATCACAATTTAAATTAGCCAAAATTAAAATTTACAAAAACATGGAACAATTGAATTTTAATCACAAGGCATAAGGTAGCCAACATTGTGGCATAAAGAATTTGAAAAAAAAAACAACAACAACAAAACACACACACACATTATATGAGCTTCAGAAATATAGCTTTATGTACAAGAAGCCACCTGGCAAATGCAATAAAACAGCTTTATTAATACAGTATGTTTCATGCATAAATCTGATCAGATTTGCTCTAGCAATCATCCTGTATGCCTCAAGACACCTGCAGTAGGAGAAAAAAATCATGTTTCTATACATTCTTAAAATTCCCATCCTTGGTGCCTGGGTGGCTCAGTAGTTAAGCCTCTGCCTTCAGCTTAGGTCATGATCTCAGGGTCCTGGGATTGAGCCCCACATGGGGCTCTCTGCTAGGCGAGGAGCCTCCTTCCCCCTCTCTCTCTGCCTGCCTCTCTGCCTACTTGTGATCTCTCTCTCTCTCTGTGTCAAAGAAATAAATTAAATGAAAAACTCCCATCCTTGGTGGCCTCTGCTGAGTATTCACTTGCAATCCAAAGTTGAAAGTCATACCTCTTCATCAGTGGCAGGCCTTGCTTACATGCAAGTGTTCAATTTCTAGCTTATTCTTGCCCCTTTTATAAACTTACTTTTGGAAGGATATATATATATATATATATATATATATATATATATATATATATGGAAAATTATAAGCAAATAAAAGCCTTGTATTTCATTATAGACTCTGTTGTTGAATTGTTTGAATTGTCTCCGAGAAAATTACACCAATCAGAAACACAATTGTCTTTTAATTTTATTTCATACCATGTAAACTTACATATAAATAACTCCATCTATGCTGTTCTTCTTGGTTTACATAATATCTCTAAATTTTACAAAGTGGGGGTCAGCATGGTATAAAAGAAGATATTAATAAAATGAGAATAATAAAAAAAACATTAAAACTTTATGTCTGCCCTATAAGTTAAAAAATACTATTTTTTTATTGTTCACTGTCAAATATCAAATTATATGATGATTTAGCATAGCATTACAAAACTATACCAATGTCACAGGACTATCAATACGTATGCCTAGCATATTAGTCATTATTATTTCTCTACTCTCTGTGCATAGATTCACATTTGGTGAAAAGTAAGCCAGGAAAAAAAGCTCTCACAAAAATAGTTTTAGTCATTTAAATTTAGTTGATTACAAAGGATGCCAGCAACCCTCTTTAGTTTAGTTGATTAGACATGAACTGCATAAATTAAACTAAATGTATAAGTTGTGGAATTTCACTTCTTATGGTAATATGAAGTATCCATTCAACCACATGACTGATTCTAAGTGAGCCAGCTGGTGTGTCACCCATATACGACTGTTCCCATGACATCAAGTACAAAAGGAAGAGGAACTTACATGCTTAGTCAATGCTTTCCAACCGAACTTTCTTCAATGACGGAAATGTTCTATATCTGAGCTGTCCAATATGGTAGCCTCAAGCCACGTGTGGCTATTGATCCCTTGAAATATGTCTACTGTGACTAAAGGCCTGAATTTTGTATTTTGTTGAATTTTAATTAATTTAAATCTCAACAGCCACATGTAGCTAGTGGCTACCATATTGGACAGCAAAGGATGGTCTGAATTAGTGTCCCTGCATCCTGCATCTATTTCTGCATTTTTTTTTTTAACATCAGCATCTAGGAACAAGAGAAATGTGTCCAAACATAATAATAATCTGCTTTAAGTTGAAGAATATGAATCTTCCTGAGTCTCTTTTGTTATATTCGTAAGGGACTGAAGATCACAAGAGACAGACCTGCTATTATGAGAGGCAATGTCTGACTCACCCCATCTTTACCTAGGGGAATAAAAAGCCACCTTGCAAACCTAATGTGCTTGCACTGTCCCTGCGTGAATCACCGTCTGCTTCTGTGATGAGAAGAAGAAGGCAGCTCCCAAACAGATGGTTTTCCCCATGAAGAAAGATGGGCAAAGTGATGGAGTCTCTCTTTTTTTTTTTTCCCCTGCTCATCCACTAGCTTTTCACTCTGGGGAGAACTCATCAGCAAATTTTAAAAAAGATATTTAACATATTTCCAAGGCATATAAAATGGACAGATTGAGGAGGTCATGCCAAACATAACACACTCTGCTTATATTTTAGTCCTACTCATTCTATAAAAGAAGCAGATGTATTTATTGTGCTTCATCAAGGTACCAACACTTGGGCATTGTTCACCCTAGAGTTTTCATACTGATCCCTTGAGGTGATTTACAATACTCTAAATGACGTATTGTTATTATCACCTAAGCATTGAAGTGGCCTACATTCAAGCAAAATCAGTACTCAGTGGGTAATAATTCTATTGTGTATAATTACAATTATCCATGTCCTCCTAACTTTTAGCCAATGTTCATATCCACTCATCTTCAAACAGACAGCTTTGTTTTATCTGCTCAAGTTTGGGTACTTGGCTAGCTTGGAAAATTTTCCTTTTTACCATCAACTAGCTTATTACCTTTCCTCACCTGATTTAATTTTGGTATCATTTTCTAAGTACATGACATTGAAATCCTTTATAATGATCGAATTCTGTATATATGATTAAGTTACCATTTTTTATGCTGATTACGGCTAATGCTTTATAAAAGGAAGATCTTTTTACGTGAGCAGCTTTGATTTATGGATTATGAACTAATGCAGCGTTTCTTTCAAAAATGACCTAACATTTGTTTGCTTTTCAAAAAGGATCACTTTTGAAGACTAAGAAGTGGAATAAAGTGATTTATCAGTGTCTCAGGAAGCAGGGTAGGTATGTGGTAAAATTAAATCACTTCACCTTTGCAAAATGCCTAATGTTAGCTCTCAGACTTGGGTAGAGTAGCCCATATAATTTATCATCCCAGAATGGGATATTTCTGAGAATGAAATCAGGCTATGTAAATAATTAAGCAAGTGGCTGTATATGGGGTAAACCAGGACATAGTGACCTGGATTTAAGGATGCTTGGCTATTTCACAGGAATTCTACTTCAATGGAAACAAATCCTTGGTAAGACAGTAAACCAAGCCTTCCCTAAAGTCAGGACTGAGTTCCCCTCTGTTACAAGGTGGTTCATTAATCTACCCAATCAAAGGCCCCTGTTAATGGTTCTGTTTTTATCTCAAGTCTTGCTGCACACTCAACGTTGTTTAAGATTTTGCTGTTCTTATTCTCTGAAATTTCATGACCAAATTCCATTTCAAAATTCTTCCTATGAGTCTTTGGTTATAGGCTGAATGTTTCTGTCCCCCCAGAATTCATGTGTTGAAACCTAAGCCTCAACATGATGGTATTTGGAAGTGGAGCTCTCATGAATGGTATTAGTGCCCTTATAAAAGAGAACCAGAGAGCTCCCTTGTCCCTTCCACTATGTGAAGACATGGTGAAAAAAATGCTGTCTATGAACCAGGAGATGGGCTCTCACCAGACACTGAATTGGCTGGCACCTTGTTCTTGGACTTTCCAGATTCTGGAACTTTGAGAAACAAAAGGCTGTTAGGTATAAGCTCCCCAGTCTACAATAGTTTGGGTATAGCAGCCCAGACCAAGGCTTTTTTTTTTTTTTTCCTCTTCAATATCATCTCCAGTAACAACTATGGAAGTATTTACTCTGGCTTCCAGGTTTAGACTGTATATTTTACCTCAAATTTTAAAATATGTTCCTTCATATTGCAGATAATTAGTTATACGCCATTCTTCCCAGATGGCAGGAATAGTGCGTCTTCTATGTTTGACCTGCCATGACGCCTGTCACGGTGGACTTCTACATAACGCTTACTGAGTTGATTAAACAGATTACTGAAGAGGTAATTACACAGGAATTGCCCTACAGTTATTGTCTATGTGCCCAGAACTGTGATAAGTGATCTGAAATATTATTTCACATAATTCTAAACCACACATATCTAACAAGCCAATGAGGAAGCTGAGATTCGAAAACTTAAATATTATGTCTTGGGTCTAAGAACTATTAATTGACCAAGCTGGGATTCAAACTCAGTCCTGTCAGTGTTTTGTGTGTGTGTGTTTAATGCAGTAATATAACCAGCAACACTCTATTATTCCTTGTGTGCTCTCTTCTGTTAACATTAACCTTAGGTGGTAAACCTCACCTTGTTTATCTTATTTACAACATAGGTTAAATCACTTCTGAATTCCTTGACATTTCCACATATTGAGCGTAAGAACATCATTTTTACAAATTATGTTATTCTTTTTTATTTATCTTTGGTTCACTTCCAGTTTATTCTATCAATATTTCATAGTATCAGAGTAGTAGTTTGTTAGAGAGCTCCCTACGACGCACTCACTTTTCTGCTGATCACTCCCTGGGTTTATTCATAATTGTACACTGTAATTCTATTTTACATTTCCCTTCACCTTGAGCAATATTTCAATTTAGAAAGCTTGTGCATAAAAGCAAACCTCTCCTTTGTTTTACATTTTATTTTTAAAATTGCATTTCCTAAAGATACAATTTTATATTTCAGTAGGAACAGCATCTGTGTCTTTCTACTTTAAACACGACCATGTGAGGCCATGCAGAGTATGGAAGAGAGTACACTCTGGTTGCCAACCCCCAGGCTCAAATCCTGACTGCATGCCTTCTGCTGTTCCTCAAGCACACCAGGTGCTCTCCTGACTTAGGAACTGGGATATTTCCTCTGACTAGATACCCACATGGCCAGCTTGCTCTCTTTCTCAGGATCCTCTCTGAACAGATCTTTTTTCAGTGATACTTAAAACCATTCTATTTAAAACTGATTCCCCACACCCTCTATATACTGGTCAATATATTTAACATTATATATATATATTTTTTATAGATAATCTATATAAAATTTATTTATTTCTTAGTTCTCCTCACAATAGAATATAAGTCCTAGGAAAACAAATGATTTTTGTTCAGCTCAGTGCTTTATTTTCTGTGCATAAAACAATATCTACCATATACTAAGTACTCAAAATATTTTTCGACTGACTGAATAAATTAAAAATTTCTTTTTCTTTTTACCATAACACATGCAGTTTAAAAGAACAATAAAACATTAACTGAGGCAATGGCATGAAGCCATAATGTTGGAATTTCAGCCCATGCTAAAGAATGACAGAAAGCGAGGCATTTCAAGAGAATTTATTTTGAAATATTGTATAATAACATAATATTCATAATAATAATGTAATTTGTAAGTATAATTTCCCCAAAATAGCTCATATGATGTAGCCTGTATTAAGTAGCATAAAATTGGGTAGGTCTTGTTATAGATATGTTTTTGACAAAGGAATCATGACAAGAAATATGCTATTTCTCATTCAGTCGAATTATCACACTTACTTGAAGTATTATTTGATTTTATTTAAATTTAGATAATATTAAAATTAACTAACAAACAAACAGAAAATGACTTTTGGTTCTATTACCTTATATATTCAGTCATTCCACATTCTGCCCTTAACAGCAACAACTGCACTAGGATTCACCTCTTCCAGGGCAAAGTCAAAACATGGATTTAATCCAACTTTTAATCAGCTGTACAGATGGGTTTATTTCATGAATACACTATACAGCACAGATGGAAGTTCCTGAATGCCTGACAAGGTGTTAAAACTGTTACTGATATTACAAAGGAATTAAAAATCAGCATAGGAAATTATAATTAGTAGGGGCTTGATCTCTCAAGATTGGATTAGCTCAGCACTTATATTTTGTCCTTGGCAGGAAAAGAAACATATTTGGGAAGAAAAATATAAAAGTACACACTAGGTTAACATATTCTCAGGTTTCATATGAGATATTTTTTGGCCCATTAAGGACTAAGTCGTTTCAGTCACATGCCAAAGTGGCAAAACATATGAATTCGTGTATTTTAAAGAGTGTTTCAGGGGTCTGGATTTTTAAAATTCTGCCTGATCTGAAATATAATTATAAAAGCAATATTTTAATCATGAAACTAGTATATAAGTTATGAACTTATTTTAGTGATATCTTAAGCTATTTCAATAAAATAAGTTACACAATAATGAGTTTCAGATGAAATGGCTGCATCTAGGTCTCAAACAACCAACAGCATCTGTACACAATCTGATAATTTGCCACAAACACCTGTACTTCTTTATGACGAGCTTCTTCCCTTCATGGAAAAGAACCAGTAAAGAGATATGATATTTTGTTTCTTCCGTTCAAGTAAATCTCAATATATTAAACTTTCTTTATTCAGAACTTGGTATTTTAATCTTTTGCCATTTTCTAAGAATTAACATCTTGCACTACATCATATCTCATGGTAGCATCATTACATCTCACATTCTTAACCTTACAACATCTTGCTTTGGGTGTTCCTCCTCCCTCCTATTCCTATTCTCCAAGCCCCCCTCCCCCCCCGCCACTATCTACTGCAAATGTTCTTAAGGCGATATATTCTATTTATGAAATGGAAAATTCCTATCTCCTATGAATTAGGAACTAGAAATAATTATATCGGCATAAGCACAGATTACAAATTATTTCCTAGTTAATAAAAGAACTAGAAAAAACAAGAAGAGTTTATGAGAGATGGCTGTCAGCCAGCTGATTCATTTATTTTGAAGGGGACTAGAGGCCAGTGAAATCAGTCATGGTAATCTCTAGAATCTGGCTGCCCAATACAGTAGCCAGTCACCCCATGTGGCTATCGAGTAGCTGAAATGTGAGAAATGAGATTAGTTCAAACAGAGATCTGCTTGAAATGTAAAATACACATTATATTTAAATAGAAATATAATATATTGGATTGATTTTTTTCACACTGATTTCATGTTGAAGTGAGAATGTTTTAGATATATGGGATTAAAGGAAACATATCATTAATATTAATTATTCAGTTAATGATTAAAGTTCATTTCCCCCATTTCTTTTTACGTTTGCTAATACAGCTACTAGAAAATTTTAAGTTGCATGTGTGGCTTGTATTTGTGGCTCACATTATATTTCTATTAGACAGCAGTATTCCAGAATTTACTCAGAGACAATATCTTAAATAGGGGAGTGTGTCCTGCAAGAAGTAGTTACACATAACTTCAGTCAGATAAATAAGCTTTCTTCTCTGTCAAATCATAATGGATATTATTAATATATTTAAATTAATGACGCACTATACAGCTATGGCTCATTTAACGTAAATTAATCTAAACAATTTCACATTTATGTGTTTTAGCTTTGTTCTTCCCATTGCAAGAACAGAAACTTTTTCTAAAGCAGCAGGGCTGGTCTGGACTAGAATCAAAGCAGCTCCAAAGGCCATTTAACTCTCTGAAGAGACACATACATGGTCTTAATCACTCCATGGGTTTCTATTTTTCTCTGCATGCCAACTCTGGCTTTTCTCTCTAGCCCATGTTTTCTTCACTCCTGCCCCGCTTTATTCCTTGTCTCCCTCAGCTTTGGCAATTACCTGATTCCAGAGGGCTGTCCTCCAGCCTCTCTCTGATTGTGATTTGTGTGTGTGTGTGTGTGTGTGTGTGTGTGTGTGTGTGTGTGTTTGTTCCCAGGGGTCTCAGTCAATTCTCTCTTTATTTTATAACACACATTTCTTCGAGAGGGAATCTCGTTGTCCTTGCTCATCTTGTCATTCTCTGCCATGGCTCAAAGGTTACTGGCTAAACTCTAAATGCTGCAACTATCAGGGACAAGGTCACTTGGCAGAAAAACAAAACAAAAACAAACACAACACACAGATTCTACTTTTGTCCAGAACATGAGCATAGCAGTTTCTTTCAAAAGTGCCATTCTGACAGATATATCATGAACAATGTCAAACACAGTGAAAGAAATAGAATAAATCTAAGTGAAACTAATAAACATTGCCTAGTACCAAAATAGAAACTGTATGTTTACCAAAAACATGCATAGTTTTTAACAGTTACTATTTTAATTCATTCTAATATATTTTAAAAAGAAATAGAAAACATAATGTCCCCCCAAAAGCACAGTACTGAATGAAGAAACAAAATGAAGGAGATAATCATAGTGCTATATTTCTTAGTAATGTGTAATGTTTTCATTAGACATACTACATTCTTTCCCCTAAAAATTATCAGTCCTTTTATCCCTATATATTTTCTGACTTACTTTAGGTACAACACAGCAGAATTGAAATATCTTGAGTATTATCAAACTGCATGCAAGATTGCATAGATATTCTTTTTAAATTCATTTTTAATGATTGCTGTATCGATGAATATGATTTAATTTCATCTAAGGGCTGAAACATAACAGGATAAATCTCTGATTTCAAGATGGTAAAATGGGATTATATAATTGAGAAGAATTTCATAAACAGTTTAGATTTAATAGAAATTTCATTAAGGAAAGGACAGTGGTATCGCAAACATTGATAGTAGAAACTTAATTATGCAGAAATAGCTGCTGAATGCCTACTCCAAGAGTTATTCTTGTCTTCCACCTTAATGGTAGTATTGTAAGCACAGTACCACCACACATTAAAAATAAATCTGCCAGTGCCCCTTGCATCCATTTACCACCCAGCACGTAAATTTGAGCCAATGGGATATCAGCAGAAATGCGAGAGACATGTGGAAAATCTTCTGTAAAAGAGATTAGCTTCACCCATTTTCTTCCCTTTCTCCTTCCAGTTACCTGGAACGAAGGAATGCAGCCCTAACCTTCTAGGATCTGTGATGAACTTGAGAATGGAAGCCAGATGCCCGGATGTTGTGGCAGGTCTCTGAGCACACCAGCAAGCAATGCAGAAACCTAGGACCACCCATCTCCAGACCTAATTTATACGCAGATAAATAAACCTTAATACATTCTGTGTTTTTCTATGACAAGCAACTGAAACTAAGCCTTATTGATAGAGCTTTACTAATGTAAAAGTCATGTTCTTATTTTAACTCACCTGGGAATTTTTCCCAAAACTTGTAAGTTTAAAACTCTTCTATCAGTATCTCTACAAATGTTGTATTAAAAAATAAAAGTCTAACATATACTTTGTAATGTAAAGCATTTAGATTACCAATAGCATCTTTATATACAAAGGATACTTGAAACATATTTCTGATGTCAATACATCCTAATACTATTTCCAAAAGGAAAATCATAATTATGATGTCTATACTTCCACAAACTATATGTAATCTCTAAGTAATGAGCATCTACCTTAATAGTTTTTCTAAACGTTAGAAGGGATCTTCTGAAAACTATCTTTTCCTTTACTCTCAATGCTGAAACTCTGGTTTAGTAATTCTACTATTATTGAAACTTAAACTTCTAAAATGCATTAGAAATACTAATTATTATTGTATTTTTTTCCTTAAGAGATGACACATGGGATGGCACTAACAGCATTTTTTTATATTTGTTTTGTTCACTTAACTTTATTAGCCATGACATTAAATATCTTCATTGGATATTGTTATTTTATTTTATGAATGGCTTTATTAGCCATGACATTAAATATCTATCATTGGATATTGTTAGGTCTGCTTAATGCTTTACCAAAATACAGTATGATAACAAGTTAATAAGTCTATCTGCATCAATTGTGCCTTTGGAAGACTGGTGAGTATAACTTTGAATCCAAAAGCATAAGTGTTTTTAATATTATTGTGATGAATATCTTCAAATTGATCTCTTTGAAGGCTACATCATTTTAGTCTCTTTCACTGAGACTTTGCCCAAAAAGATAAGTTATTTTTTCATTTGACTGATAATACTTTTGATTTAATTTGCATTTATTTGATTAATAGATTTCTTTTGGTTTTTAATATGGGAGAGGTAGGGTTTTTCTAGAACCATTTACCTCAGGAAACATATCTGTCAAGGCAGGAATGGTGTCATTAGTTTTCTTCTGCTTCAGAAAATTATTTTCTATTGATAATTGACAGGATTTCAGTAACATCAAGGTGACATATCTGCGCATCTATCATTCTGATCTACATCTTCTTATTCTGTCACCCAATAGAAGGTTTCTGGTAAAATGGAATATTAATTCACTATTTCACCATTTTCCTCAATTGAGGGACATCACTGAACAGCACATGTGTGAGTCATCCTGTGTCATGACTTTAGCTCACTGATTACTGTGGAGGTTCCCCAGTTCCTTACAAAGAAAAAAAAAATTAACTACTTGAGAATGTTATTTATCTAATTCATAGAAATTAGGGGGAGACAGCAATGATCAATTTTCACATTTTACAACAGTAATATGAACATAAGACTGTTCTAATACAACTATGTAACAGTTTTGACAACAGAGAATTGCCCACGTATTATATTATCACTTCATGCCATGTTATCTTATTTAATTTCTTAGTTCCTTATTAAATAGTTTTAATCTCTATATTCATATTGCTCTGAGAGCTTAATCAATGTTTTTCTGGTCACACAGCTAATTAGCCCCAGTGGGTGAGTTGACTGAATGGTCAATATCCATTTCTTCCTCTCCACTAATTATAGAACGTTGGTATCTTTTGAGGTGTCTACCTCTGCTACATACAGCCACATGCATCAAGAACAGCTGGGCACATGCCAAGCTCCAGAAAGTATATAATCATGAGAACCAGCCATGTGGTACTGTCCTGGTGACCGCTCCTGACCAAGGATTAGAACCATTTTATAAACTGGTCAACAGGATCAAAGGAGAAGGTTCCACATTTGGGGCAGAGGCTTTATGGACTCCTGCAAACTGTTCAAACTGCCACTTGCATCATCTTGCAAACATGAGAACTAGAATGACCCTGAGGCTAGACAGCAAAATGCAGAAGTTCTGGATTTCTCCCTGACATGATTAAGTCATTAATCTGACTGCATCCAGATACTTAAGAGAAGTACACATTCTCTTATTTTTAAAAAAAGTTCTGTTTGGACCATGGGGTTCGATTACGTGCAGCCTAAATCATCCAGTTTATTCCTATGGACTACCAGAGACAACAACCAACCTCCTTCAACTGTCCTATCCTTCCAGAAAGTAGGGCTAGCGTTAATTAGGGAAAATCCCATTTGGGTAAACATGATTTAAAGGTAGCAAATAGTTGAATGATTCAAATTGGAAACCCTGACTGACAATTAAGACAGTAAACAAACAATAAAGTTCTTCATGTGGAGAAAATTTAAACTTGATTAATTTTTTCAAAAATGAAACATAAGGGAAAGACTTTGACATGTATATTAAGGAGAGAGAAAAAAAACCACAACCAATGGTCTGTTACATGAGATGTCTAAGCAATACATTAAGAAGGATAAAGAAGACAACACAGATGATGGCAACAGATTCTCAAAAGCAAATAAAACCAAACCAAACCAAACAAAAACTAAACAAAACAAAATGAAAAAGCAAATCAAGATAATATTTATCTGACTTCCTAAGCCATGTTTAAACTAAATTTAGGTGGGAAGTAAAATAAATTATAGGTTTCTAGTCTACAATATTGTGCCATCAAAGTGACAAGGTCTGTCCCTTTTGTGTATGTGAATGTGTGTGTGTGTGTGTGTGTGTGTGTGTGTGTAGTCAGTTGCACAACTCAACTACATTCATTGTTGTTTGGTGTAATTCTTGTCTCTTAAACTAATATCTTTGATATACAAGGTTGGAGAAGCAGACACTCAGTAAAGAACACAGAATAGTTTATATGTAGTACTTGTATTAATAAATTTTTCCAAAGTCAAGTCTGTTAAAAGGTAAATGTTGAGAAAATGCTAAATTTGTAATTACTGCTTTATTTATTTTAAATAATGCTTTTGAACTGTAACCCAGTTTTTCTCACACCTGGTGAGAACATTTTCCCCAGTCATTCAGGGACCCAGTGCTGTAACACCTCACTGACAAAGGACAACACACACATTCTATATTACTAATGCACCATATTAAAGTCTTTGATAAGAAAACATGTTAGGGAAATTAACCACTTTTTAAAAAGAGAAATTCTTTCAAAATTTAAAGATACAGACCTTGGAAATACCCAATCTTGGTTTCTTGTGTCTTTTTTTGGTTTTGTTTTTTGTTTGTTTGTTTTTCATTTCAATTCCTGGCTGAAGCAGTCAGGGAGATGGCATGGGCAAGAGACACATACACTTGGTTTAAATCCTTTTAAAATGTTACTGTTTGGGGGCGCGTGGGTGGCTCAGTGGGCTAAAGCCTCTGCCTTCAGCTCAGGTCATGATCCCAGGGTCCTGGGATTGAGCCCTGCATCAGGCTCTCTGCTTGGTGGGGAGCCGGCTTCCCCTTCTCTCTCTGCCTGCGTCTCTGCTTACTTGTGATCTCTCTCTTAAAAAAAAAAAAAAAAAAGTTACTGTTTGGCAACCTTGGGTAAATTACATGATTTATTTGACTGTTGCCTTCCTCATCTGTAATAATAGTAATAATATATATGCCATAGAATATGACTATTAAATTGAATAGCATTTGTAAAGTCATTTAATAATGCCTGGCACATTAAGCATCTCCCTGTTGTTCTAATATTAAGTTTTGGAATTGCTTGTTGGCTCACAGACTTCCCACTCTGAATTTCAGGCTGAAATTTTAGTCTATTATCTCCCAGGGTACAAAAAGAAACAGTGTTTGTTTCTCCCTAGGCTTCAAGTCAATATCCTAAAGGCTCTAAGGAAAAATCAAAACAAGTAAAGCAAAAAACCCCAGAAAACTATATTTATTGTACTTCTGTCCTCCCTGTTTGGTCTACTCTGTTTCCTGCCATCATAGAATATGGCAGAGTTTTCTAGAGATAAGACTTCCACTCTGAGGAACTCATCCAGAATTCCCTTGGTTCTTTACAAATCCACTGGGCTTTAAAAATTGCTGTTCTTCTTTGTTTCCTGGCCTTCACCAGGAAGACTAAACAATCCTAAACACCCAAGCAACAATTACAACAACAAATACCTCCCATTTAGGAGTGCTTTCCATGTGTCAGGGGTCTGAAGTGAGACATTGATAGATGTTGTCCAATTTAATCCTTATAAAGTCCCTATGGATCATGGGTAATTCCAACCCTGAAGAACTTGCTTATGTTCAGGTGGATAGCATCTGGCAAAGCTGAGATGTGTATAAATGTTTATCTGATTCAGTAGTCCAGACTCTTAACCAGCAGTCTTCCAACTCAAGGCAATCTCTTAGGTGGTTTATGGTTCCTATTAGCCAGGCC